>NW_001865061.1:484615-494631 GCF_000002865.3 Monosiga brevicollis MX1
TGATCATGCCCTGACGCGGGCCTTTCAACTTTTTATCTCCCCGCTCAACACAAAGTTTTCAAAGACCTTGCTTGCCCTTTCCTCCCGCGCGTGTCTTGGCCATGACCATGACAGAGCCAGAGGCGCGCCCCGAGCGCATCAAGTCGGCGCGCCTCATGACCCGCGTGCCTTGGGAACAGCCGGAGCAAGTCATCCAGTTCAATCGCGAACTCATGACATCCCAAGCCCGTCCCCTGGAAGATACCGAGGGCAGTCGACGAGGCCTTTCTCTTCGCAATCGCAATCGGGCTGCCACCGCGCCTGCCACAGGCGTTCGACCCAACCTTGCCAATCTGGATAACCTCTCCCTTGGCGGCCTACCCCGCGCCGCCAGCGCCCGCCCGCCCCGCCGCCATCTTCAACGCAGCTTTAGCGTCCGACGCTCCTCCCACCCAGGCCTGCACCTGGACGCCTTTGAATCGCTCTCCGACGACGACGAGGAAAACAGCGAAGTACGCGCTTCTGCCTACATGTTGTCGCCATCCATTTGTTCCCCTTTCCCGTGCTCATTTGCACACCACCTCCGCCCCTCCTTTCCTTTCATGTCCAGGACGATTTCAGCCTGGCCTCAACCGCCCTCCTCCGCTGCTCGCAACTCGACCTACCTGACATCGTGCGGTACGCAAGCACACACGGGTGGTGTCGCCCCCAAAGCCACACTCGAGTGTTACTCAGCCCTGCCCTGCCCTTCTCCCCACCTCGGATTCATGTTTTCCTCCCCTGCCCATGCAACGCCCCGCAGCCAGTACCGCCAGCTCTGCAACGATTATGGCACCGTGCCCGTGGCCGTGGTGGAGCGCTCCCTGGTGCAAAGCGATGCCATCGTCCTGAAAAACCATAGCGTCGGTATTCAGGTACTTGGCCTCCTTTTCGAACGACCCCAAACTCCTGGCCTGCTTCATCGCACGCCCTCACTTCAGACACCGACCCCCTCCTAGGGTTGCCGAGCCCTGGCTGAGACGCTTCAGGACTACGACAAGATCGACCAACTCGATCTCTCCAGTAATGACATCCAGGGTACGTTGCCCAACCCCGGCGTTGGCCCGACGCACACATGGTCCTCTGATCTGTGCGGTGGCCTCATCCCCTTTGTCTCTGCAGACGGTGGGGCTGCCTCGCTTGGAAAGCTTCTCACTGAGTCGAGCTACATCAAAACCCTGCGCATGGATGCCAACAATATCCGTACCCGCGGCCTTATCACATTTTGCACCTCCATCCAGGTAATCGCCGACCTCCCGTATCCCCCAAACCCTCCCCTTGACTTATTCGCCTGGCGCTGCCACGAAGTCGCGCCAGGCCATCCCATGACCTCTGACGGTTCGCTTGAACTGCGTTTGCTAATGTTTTTGTTGTTGAATTTGGGGATTTGGTCGCTTTGCGGCTGCTCTTAGAGCAACCGCAGTCTGCGTGTGCTCTCCATGGCCGACAACTCGCTCTTGTGCACGCACGCCGCCCCTATCAGCGAGGCCATCAAGTCAAACACCAGCATCGCCCGACTTGGTCTGGGTACGTGGTCCGCTCTCTCCAATCGTGTTTGCCAAACGCTCACAAATTTTTTAATGATTCACATGTTTGGACCATGGTCTCGTGTGCCACCCTGCAGCCCACAATCGCTTTGGCGACGCAGCTTGTGTCAGCTTTGGCGAAATGCTCGCCAATGCACGTGGTACGCCCGGCATCGCTTGCTATCAGTTTCAAGTTTTTCAAAAGTGGAAGCATTGATGTCGCTCAGGATGTGCAAAGAGTCTCACGTGGGGTCGTTCTCAGCGCTACGTGAACTAGACCTGAGCTGGAATTGCATTCGCCATCGTGGTGCCCACAGTCTGAGTGCGCTACCCGTGACTGCCCGGCCCTGCTGTCCAGCGATGCCGTGTTGAAACGCCAGCCTCACGTTGCTGGCCGCGCTTGACCGTGTCTTCCTCAGGCGAAGGCCTAGCACAAGCCACCTCCGTTCGCAACCTCCTACTCAGTCACAACGCCTGCGGTGACCCTGGCGTGATTGCCCTGGCGCGCGGTCTCCGGGTACGGTGTTCCTTTCAGACTTTGGCTTGTTTTTTATTTTATGCCTCAGGCCTGCGGCCGGTAGACCCGCGTGAAGCTCACCGCAATGTCTTTCGAGTAGAGCAATGCGACCCTCCAGGAATTGCGTCTCGACTTTAACAATGTTCACGATGAGGGTGCAATTGCTCTGGCCAACGTTCTCAAGGATTGTTCACTCAAGTTCTTATCCCTTGCTCACAACCCAATTGGGGAGGATGGTGCGCGTGCTCCTGCTCGCTTGAGCCCGACCATTTTTGAACGGCTTGACCACATCCTCTTGCAGCCTCGCCCATTCTTTGCCTCACCATCTCTTCGACCGATTCTCTCTTCTCTCTGGCATGCAGGAATTTCTGCCTTATTGGATGCCCTGGAAGCCGGCTGTGATCTACAAGTCTTGGACCTCGATGGCATCTCCCTCAGCTCCACAGCGCGTGAACGCCTCTCTCGGCTACAATCCCGGTATGTAGCACGCACACACGCACGCAAGCTGTTGCAGACAAGCGGGCAAAAGCACCTCGTGCGTGCACAGGACCAAGGACGAGAAATCAAGGAGCTTTGAGTATCTCTTGTCGTCGCGTTACTAAATTATTTCCGTACACCACCGCACCACATTTCGACAGGGGCTTGTCCTTTGGGGCAGAGGGATTCAATGGCATTCCCTTTGAAAACTCAAACATCACGGCCATTCGCGAGCAAATGCAAGAGGTGGAGCGCCGACGCCTCTCTTCCGTTTCGAGTGGAAATTTCAAGCCCACCCCACGTCGCAGTTCCATCGCCTTTGTGCGGCGGTAAGCGTTGCGCTCCTGAACTTGTGTTGGAGAGCAGCATCAAACGGCTGGCCTGACACCCTGCAAATTCGCCTGCCTTGTGCTTAGACCCACCGGTGACTTTGATCCCTCGTGGACTGCGGACGAAGCATGGCGGATGGGTTTTACGGACCAGGGTGTACCGCGCACGGATAGCGACTGGCTGAGCCAGCGCGATGATTATGACCCATCCTGGTCTGCCACTGAAGCTTGGCAGCGGGGCTATTACCCAGACGGCAAACCACGCGAAACGGAAGAACGAGCTGCAAAACGTGCCTCGGTATGCCCAGCGCCACCGCTTGGCCCGGCCTTGCCCAGCGCCCTAGCTCACCTGCCTGCCGTTGGCCCACTAGCGCATGTCGGTCATGAAGTTGGAACCCATCGGCAAGAAAGACTACAAGGTGTTTGAGGAGCGGGCCAGCGAGACATTCGGGCTGCTCTACCCAAACATGAACGATCCCATGGCCATCTTGGAGACCTACGTCCGCAAGCACCGCATGCGTTTGGTTGACCTCTTTGCTCAGGTACGGTGCTCTGTCCCCCACCCCCGCCTCCGCTTTTGGTTTTTGTGCATGGAAAGGGGAGAAGTGTAAAGCGTGGCGGACTAGGTGTCGGCCTCTTATGTGGATGCGCCATGATCACCTGACATCGCATCGGTGTAGATTGATAAGGACAAGAGTGGGACGCTCACCGTGCGGGAGGTGACCGAGGCATGCACCGAATTGCGCATCCCGCTAAATGCGGTGCAACAAGAGGAGCTGATGTTTCGTCTTGACATTGACGGCGACGGAGAGTACGTCATTGCCTGTGCGCTGTCCCTCGCACTTTGCCGATGGCGGCACCTGATCACGCCAGTCGCTGTGATGCGCACTGACCTCTGCAAACTTTTGCTCGGTAGAATTGATTACCATGAGCTTTGCGAGGGCCGGCGCGTGCTTCATGAGGAGGCAACTGGCTTCAAGTTTCGCCACCCTGATGATACACCCAGCAGTGAAGAAGACGATGACGACGACGACGATGAGGCCCGCGCCCGGTCGCGTCGCGGCTATACGCGCGCAGCCCGCTCGGCCCGCAGTCGCCGAGCTGTCAGTGGTACGCAATTGCACGTTTACCTTGAACGGTCAGCCATGTGGCTCGCAACTGAAGGAGTGTTGCATCATCCTCATCCATCTGCCCCTGCGGATGCATGTAGATTCCGACGATGACGACTAGATTGCTGGGTGCCAAGACTGAGCCGGTTGGAGTTGCCGGACTGCCCATTCAAGCACAGTTTATGCTCGTCCATGTTTGCTTGTTTGACGGGCTGAGAATTTTTGTGTTTTTTTTGTCCTTCTTTTGATGCTCGGGTATCACAGCGGGCGTGTCTGATGTGCTTGAGCCATTGCCGTGACGTTATGTAGACCTGCCTGACAGCAAGAGCTGCAGGTTTGTTACTTGCTTAGTTTGTATGTTGTTGTTGTTGTTGTTGTTGTTGTTGTTGTTGTTGTTGTTGTTGTTGTTGTTATCAAGACTGTGTGACCCGACACATGATGTCATGCCACGAGGCCTTGAGGTGGGAGTCTTGGTCCAACTGAGCGCGTCGTGTCAATTGACAACCACGCTCCATGAGCGTGGCGCTGCTTCAGTGTAGTGACCGAGAACCCTCGAGGCCGAAGCAAGGTGGCATGACCTCTTGAGTCAGATTCTGCCAGCACTCGTGGCCGGCTTGGTGCATGGACAAGCATCAGCACCCTATGTGCCCGTTCCTTTTTTTTCCTGACCGTTCCTCCTCGTACCTGAGGAGAAATCCCCTTGTGTGTCACACTCAACCCTATGAATCGACTTGAGAGAGACGACCACCTGGATGGTCAACCCTATTCACACCCCAAGGGCGCTCGCTGTACCTCCACCTTCTTCCCCTTATCTGCGTGCCAACCAGACGCGAACTGCGAACTGCCTACATGACCATGGTGGATTGATTACAGGGTCAAAAGATGCGTGCATCACAATGTCCAACGCTGTCTCGTCCCCTCAAGTGTTGCATTTTCGCCAAATGGGCAGTGGATCACGCTTCTGGCCACTCCTCGGGTTGTGGAATACCTTGAAACCCCCTTGGCAGTCGGGTCTGGACCAAGTTGCCCCCCCCCCTCCCGTTTGTGATGCGTCGTTGCTCGTTGTTCAGGCACGTCAGCTGCGGACATTGAAATTTGCATGCATGCATGTATATTCAGCAAAGTCTTGGAAGCCAGCTTCACCAAGGCAGGGAAGCAGCGGTTGGCCTGGCGCAGAATCCTGCTAGAAAGTGGTATTAAAGTGCCACTTGGGCGCCTGGTCGGCGACGCGTGTGCAATTGAGGAGTGGGAGCGTGCTCGAGGGCATTCAAACCGACGCCGCCGCGGTTTGGTTCAAAAATCACCACTTTTGTTGCACCACGCCATGGCGGTTTTGGGCCGAGCCACGGCGCGGCATTGCCTGCTCGTGGGCATTGCCCTGGTAGCATGCCTCGGCTGGCTGCAAGCCCAAGTCCGGGGCGCACCTGCTGCGGCATCCCGCCCAGATCTGTGGTCGAGCCAGGCCCAAGCCGTCGAACTATGCGGGCCTTCCTGCCGCGACGAAGGCCACCATGAGCCGCTGTCTCAATGGCCAGCCCCAAGTAAATCAATGCGCAAATATTTTGAAATTTTGTCGTGAGGTAGCTGTAGTGCCGGATAACCCTCACTTGTCCTCGGTCTGTGCCTGGCACCTATTTCTCCCGACCCTTTTGCAGCCGCACTCGGGCCCCCCAGCATTCAAACACAGGCACAGCTAGACGCCTTGGGTCCGTATGTGGCGCCCATTCTTTACGGGGGTATGGGCAACGTTCTCTTCCAACTGGCTGCACTCTTAGCGCTGGCTAAGACGGAGCAGGTCAGGCCTCGACTTTTGGCCTGGTAGACCAGTTGTGGCAAGGTCTGCGCGTTTTATTTGTGTCATGCTTGACCCTCAGCGATTCCGTCTTGTCTTTGTGCAGGCCCCATGTGTTGTTGGCTTCTACAAGCATTGGAATCGGGCATACCACACATTTGCCCCTTGGGGCGGTCATACGCCGCCGGCCCCTGGAGCTACGCTCAAGGATGTGTTTCCCCAGCTCTTGTGGGTCACCTTTGAGCCTGTCGTCCCCAACCGACGCGTTTTCAATCGGTATGACACAGGGTCCTCGCCGCCATCTGCTGGCTCGGGTCTTATTTTTTTCTTGTGTACCCGAAGGCCGTGCTCCCCCCTTTTTTTTTCACGCACACGTGCTTTCATGCTCTCACGCACTCACACGTGCACGCCTGATAGGAACGCGTTTCGCACTGAACTCCCAGATGAATTCCATCCTCTGCCGGGCAAGGCCTTATACCCGTCCTATATTCATGGTTATTTTTTTAACCACCGGTTCTGGCATCACGAGCGGGCGTACATTCTCAAGATGTTTGAATGGCATCCGGCTCTGCAGCAACACGGCTACCGCTTGTATGGCGATTTGCTGGACCCTCTACTGGCATCCGCAGCCGGCACACGCTGGAAAATCCCAGTGTCTCTACATTTACGCTACGGCTACAGCGGTGAGCCCGCGCAGAATCTTTTGGAAGACCGCCGCATGCCGACGCTGGGCTTTTACCAGCGCGTCTTTGAGGAGATGTTTGATGCGCGCGAGGTTCGGTATCTGGTGTTTTCAGACAACCCAGCCAAGGCTCGCAGCTTCATGGCCGAACAAGCGACCCTGTACAACTTTGAGTGGCTCTTGGTTGATGAGAACGTGCTGGTCTCGCTCTACATCATGTCACAGTGCCAGCACCACGTCTTGACCTCGTCCACTTTATCCTTCTGGGGCGCCTACCTTGACCCCCGCCAACCACACGGGGGAAAGACGGTCCTACATGGCTCATTCTTCAAGGACCACGGCCGCGCCATGGTCCCCGCAGAGTATGACTGGATTGTTCTTGAGTAAGCGCGCACCAACAGACTGACTGCAAAGGCCAGCATCCCTTGGCCAAGCTGGCACAACAACCATGACCTGTAGATCTCTTTGCGTTTCTTTGTACCAATAAGCCTTGTGCTCCGAAAAGGGAATAAGCCTTGGAGCTTCCCTATTCGGAGCACAAGGCCAACAAGACGTGGGTGGCATAGAATTTAATTTTCGAAATGGTAGTTTTTCGCATTCTTGTCAACCAAGCCGATACGCAGATGCATATCCAGAAGAATTGTGGGAGGAGCCTCGCTGGTATTAGACTCGATAAGGCGTGCATGCGTCAAAGTTGAGGATTGTAACGTTTGGAAACCTACGACTCGCCTTGACTACAACAAGCAAGGAAACGCCACCGAGGCACCAGAGGTTGCTGGGAGGGCCTTGCACGCGCGGCCTTTGGAAACGAGAAGGAGAGTTGGTGGTGATGATGGTTGACCTTGAGGCTCAATCATGCATAGACGGCGTCATCAGCTCCTTGGCAACAACCGGTCTGACCTGATCTTCGTTTGACAGTTCAATTGAAGCTTCTTCCAGCTTCTCTTTGAGTGACAACCCGTTCCCAACCTGACCTGGTCCCACTCTTCGCCTGTGGTTCGAGCCTTTGTTCTCGTTGCCCGTCCTTCGATCGGACAAGCCCAACCCTGCACACTGATCGGCATCGGATATCACTGCCCTGTGTCCGCATCAGAGGGCTCCAAAGCTTCGGGTTCCTCCACACAGTGGAGCCCCCTCTACCAGCTCCACCGTGGTAACGCTTGCCCATGTTCATTCATGTTGATCCGCCCCTGCTCCACACACCATGCCCTGTTGTTGGCTTTGCTACTCACCACTGTGCACGGCGGGTGCAGCAGTAGTTCAAGTGGAAGGGGGCTGCTCACTTTGGGCATTTTACTACAGTATCGCAGCAAGTCCAAGTACCAAGCAAATACCGACAACCCGACCGAAAGCCTTTTTCTAGACTATCTTTGTTCCCAGCACAATGGCCCACGCCGTGAACCAGCAAGCGCTGCTGCGCGTTGAGATTCCCTCTGTCGAAGACAAGAAGGCCATTCCCGACAATTTTTTCCTGCACAGCGCCGACGAGGTGCAGTGCCTCATTGACCTGTTGAACCTGCGTCTCGAGGCCAAGAAGAAGAGCCAGGAGGAGGAAACGCTCAAGCAACAGGACCTCACCCAGACGCTGAAGCGTCTTGAGGCTTGGAAGAAGTATTACGAGAACCACAAGGAGATGATCGTCCAGGACGACTAAGCGCCGTTGCTTGTGTGTGTATGTATGATATGTAAAGTTTTTGTCGAAAAGGGAGTGCGCGAGGGCGTGCGCCTTTGGTGAGCGAGCCCGATCCCAACTGTGTTGGGCTGGGCTGGCCTATACGTCATCAGTGTGTGGCCAGGGCTTGCTTGGCCCCGGCTTCTGGAGGTCTCCCCCGAAATTGACTAAGAACCAAGACAAACTCCATCCAATCCAGATGTGATGCGAGTCATACCACGACTCCTCCCCCACCTCGTAGCCTGGAGCCTTGACCGCGACACACCTGCTAGATCACCTCCGTGTGCTTGCTACTGCAGTGACCTTGAATGCTTGTTAAGACAGGACGTGTGAGGTGCAGTCAAAATACGAATGGAGTCAGCAGCACGACCATGAGCATTGGTAAGCCGAATTCGATAGGGTACTCCTGTGACGCACCACGACGCTGCCACCCCGACTGCCATAAAAGTCTGACATTATCTATTTCGTTCACCATTAGCGTAGAATAGTAGTGAGAAGATGCACAAAAGTTTCTTATCGCAAGGAGATTTGTAGCATTTTGTAGTGGAGAAGTTGAAGATAAATGTAGACTTATATACCTAAAATCGCGTGATGCCAACTCATAACAAATTTTTCATCCCGCTCTGCTTTAGGAACGCCGTGTTCTTGTGCCTGATGGTGCTGCCGAAACCAAGCGAATGGGTCGCATGCCGACCAAGGGCCGTCAGCTGCGCATTGTGATGCTCGAAGAGGCTCGAAACAATGTCATGGACAGATACTTCGGGATATGCAAGATGAACTCAGCCCTGAGTATTCCACTGACATGCGTGCCGAGTGGGATCTTAAAAACAATTCATGGCGATATGACGCCATCCCCATACTTGTCGATGGCAAAAACGTCGCTGACTTTATCGACCCTGATGGCATGGCCAAGCTGGAGGAGCTTGAGATGGAGGAAGAGGCTCGTGAGCGGGCCGGCGAATACGATTCGGAGAGCGACGACGAAGCCGATAAGGTTGCGCGCGCTCAGTCAGCCATGTAGGTTCCTGTTGCACAACAGGTATTGACGAGCATCATCACTTGTTCAAGCTCACAACACAACTGCCTGGTTTTATAGGATCCGACACAAGCGAATGATCATCCGACAGGCAGCGCATCTCCGCAAGTCGCGCAATGCTCCCGTGTTGCCCAAGGCCATTCGCCAGAAGCTGAAGCAGCTCCCCAAAGACGTGAAGCGCGAGCGCCGTGAATACTTCACCGACAACGAAGATGGTGATGCCATGGATACGTCTCGTGATGGCGATCGTGATAAGCGCCGTGGAAGTGGTCGCCGCGAGCGCTCTCCCATTCCTCGTCCCGAGGCCTCCTTCACGGCTCGTAAGCAGATGGATCGCCAAGTTGATCAAGCAGCTGGTATGGCTGGCTTGCTTACGGCTGCTCAAAAGCGCAAGGCTGTTCAAAAACGGAATTTTGGGCATGCGCAACATCAACTACCAGGGTCACCAGGATGAAGCCGATCGCCGCATCCTCACCCCAGCACTCGTTTGCGGGCAAGCGCGGCAATGGTACTGCTGATCGTCGCTGAGTAGGTCAGAAACAGCCATTCTTTTGCTCGCCGATTCCAAGTCGGGCGCTGCCTTCATGCAGGACTTGGCAAAGGCTTGATGACTTCTCTTCTTTTTCATTTTTCTCTTCACTGTTCCCTCGGAGAGAGTGTCGTTGCATCGTCTCGTTGTTGCGGGCTGTCGGGGTGTCGGGGTATCGGGGTTTTGGAGAGGTCTTGAGAACCTGATCTGTGCCTTTTGAATCTGGTTTGCTTCCCTCCGCATCCGACCCTTGGTTTGGTGGTGTACCATGTTCTTTTTGAGTGTTACCGTCCTCTGTGTACACACCAGAACTGCTGTTAGCTTTTGGC
>NW_001865061.1:494824-496683 GCF_000002865.3 Monosiga brevicollis MX1
GGCGGCTTGATGCCATTCTTCTATGGGGGGTNCGGGTGGTGCATTTTTTTCCTTACCCTGCTTTGCTGAACCGTTTTTTTCTTGCACTATCTGCTTCTCTTTGCTGATCACTTGGCTACACACACACACACACACCGCCTCGCGTGTGTTGCCCTGAACGCAAGACCCGCAAGCATGGCTCATGATCCAGCCTTTGCTGAATTGCTGGAGCGCCTCGAGGAAATAAAGGAATTAAATCTGAGTCCCGAAGACAGCGCGTCGGCACTGACTCGTTTGCTCGAGGAGCGACGAGCAGAGCGGGAGAAGCGACAAGCAAAAGCACAAGCACAAGCACAAGCACAAGCACAAGCAGAGCGGCAGCGACGAGCAGAGTGGCAGCGGGAGGAGCGAAACGCAGTGGTTGGTTGATCAGGTTTTCCCGCCGCCCCTCGTGTCCACAAACGGCTGTCTAACAACGCAAATGTCTGGAACGAAGGACTCACGGCGTACCCTCACTTTGTTTATGGCTTGTCAGCTCGAGTGCCTCGTGCGAGATTTTGCGCCTCCTCAAGGCTATAACCTCGTGAAGCATCTAGCAAGCATGTCGGTCGACAAAGTTTCCTTTTTGTACACTCTCTGCAAGAAAAACCTTCTTACTTGCGACCAGCTTGAAATCTATCTGCACATTCCTGGTAAAGCATCGCTCGCTGGCTTGGCGCTCGACAGGCGACGGCTGTTTCCCGCCTGCCTGTGCGTATGGACTCGGTGCTCAAGCTCACTTATGGTGCCTTGGGGCCGTCAATAATTCTTAGAACACAAGTGGACCCCGAAGGGAGCCTCGTTGCCCTCGAACGTGGAGGCCAAAGTGCCCGAGCTGCCCCCCTCACGAACCCCGAAAATGAGCGACATCAACGACGACGTTGAAGAAAAATTTCATTTTGGCATTGTGCAACTACCTCCGAGCTGTCATTACCTGGCTCTTGAGATTGTCCAGCGAGCTCAAAAGCTTTTGTCTGCCAATCTGCCTCAAGAAGGCATACATACGAATTTGCTCCGCGCGTACACAAATGCATGCCTGAAAAACAGCGAAGCGCAGAGCCATGAGCCACACTTCTCGTCACTGATTACACTGGCTTTGCAGGACCACTTCAATGCCCCTGCCCTTGCTGCGACTTCGGCCCAGGTTGCTGTCTCCAGCCCATCTGAGACGGAGCCGTTGGCTGACACAACCGCATCCACCCTCGCCACCAAGCAGGCGTCAGTGAGAAACCCCATTTACTTGGTACACCAGGCATCTCTTGGCTCAGCCAACATGCACGCTGACTGGGTGGGGTTTGACGTCCTGCTGCGACCCGTCATCGTGGGCGAGTGCAAAAAGAGCGCCCAGCACTTTCACGCTTTTGGTGGCCAAGTGGGCAATCAGGTTGTGCGCCTTGGCCTCTTGGGACCGAAATACCAAATGCGAAAGGACAGGCAGCACCCACTTCACCCCTTCATCAACATTAATGTGTGTGGTGACATTGTGACTGCTTATCTGGTCCTGCACTTGACCAGCAGGAACATGGTTGCCATGATTCAAAAGATGAAGGGCCTTGAGAAGGAATACTACGTGGCTTTTCTCCGACTTGGATCCGCCCAAATCTCCAAAAACCGCGCCGACCATCAGGCTGTCTGGGCGCTTTTGACCGCTTGCAGAGAGTTTGTGACGGGTCGCCAGCATCAGATTATTGAAAGCGGTCATCGATTTCCGCTTTCCTCCGAGCCCTTTCCCTGCCCGGCTCGGGGCATGGCCGGATGGACCTGCAACGAAACGTACGGGCCCCATGTGCGGCAGTACGTGCATGACAGTGCGGGCTCGTGGGTCATCAAGCACTACGACA
>NW_001865061.1:496868-529909 GCF_000002865.3 Monosiga brevicollis MX1
TTGCAACAGCTGGCAGCCGGAGGATTGGATGTTTCAGCCGCCCAGCTGGGAAAAGAAGGAGAAAGAGGAGGAGGAGGAGAGCCAGCACAGCCCCGAGGCTCAGTCCGGCAATGTGACGCCATGTCAAAGCCGTCAGCCCTCGCACGACGAGCTTTCACTGAAAGACCTCGTCGTGGAAGCGGTCGCAGAGGAAGAGACTGTGCAAACGCAGCAAAGGCCGAAGCCGATGGCTTTCCTGATTGATTTCGACCTGGGTGGGCCCTGTGATAAAGCAACGTATGGACCTCGTTACAACTACGAAGGCGGCCTTGAAAAGTACCGCCACGCCAATGCCAGGCCCGACGAGCGTTTACAAAAGGCGCACGACGGCTATTCTTTGGCACGTGTGGCCGAAGATCTGCTCGAGGACAACGACGCCCGTAAACGGCTGGTCAGGGCGTTGGAGGCGGTCAAGTTGGACGAGGCGATTGAGTTGTGCAGGGCCTGCACTGGGCGTTCAGGGCGTTGCTGAGGCAGCAGCTGGATCATAACGGACATTTGGCCCAGCCATGCAGTCTTGCACATTTACAAGTCTAGTGAAGGACATGCAGCAAATTGGGCCTCGCCTGGAATCGTAAGTTTGGGGGTTGTTGGGCTATCTTCTTTATGCAGTATTGTGGTATCTGCGGCGGGGGCGAGGGGCCCATGTGGCATCACTTTATTGCTTGGTCGACCAGAGCAATTGAATCAAACATGACGACGGCGGGGTATGGCATCGTCGCCGTGTTGTCAAGGCAAAAAGAAGAATGGAAGGTTGAATTGGGCGGGGGAAGACTCGCCGGCCACCCATCATAAACTTGAAGTCTTATCCGAATAAGCAATCCAAACGAAGTGTAATAGCTTTTTCAACAAACAAGAGCAGAAGCAGGAAGGAGAGGGGCTGAAAATCGAAGCCGGACCTTCATTGTTATGACATTATGAATGAAGCCAGGGTGCTGAATGGCAAAGTGGCGTCAGGTTCAGTAGTTCATCACGCTTGCGCCGCTCTGGCGCTCCCGTTGGCACTTGTTTTTTTTCCCAGAGCCAGCTTGATTCGGTTCGAGCGGACGCCACGCTGCTATTCAACGATGTCAAGTGTGTCGGGGCTCAGGCTCGGGCTGTAATTTCATGTGGTGCGGGTGCCCTGCTCAACTCAAGAATGAATCGTATGGTCGTGCAATGGTTTGAATACTCCGGATGGCATGGCAATTGAGACTCGAGCGCATCAGCTCTGCTCAAAAAGATTATATGATGCGCGTGAGCAGGAAGGGCAATGTGCAAGATTTGCTATAGGGTCGAAATGTGAATTGAAAAATGTGCTGGGCGTGTGTGCAAGCAGCGCGACACTGGATGAAACCTGCTGGGCCACAGTCTGCTGGCGCACAGGCAAGAAAACGATTCTCCTCCTTGCAAAACGTTGCACTGCTGCAAGTGGAGCTGGCACAATGGGCCCTGTAGAGTGCCCACGTTTTCATCAAACCGGACATTCAGAACAAGGCAAGATGCATGATGGCAAGCGAGCCCGCACCTCTGTGCCAGCCGGCTTGTGTGGTGATCAAGTGCACCGTCCACATGCTTAAAGCCTCGAATTCAATGGGCGGTTCGGATCGAGGAAGCTGCAGAGAATAGAGAGAGGAACATGCAGCGCGGTAGTAGCGCTTCCTCCCTACTGAACACGACAACCACCCAGCAGTCGCCAAGCGATGATGGTGTCGCTTAACATCTCTTGGCAGTCTTGTTATCGAGTGCAACTCTCTTATTTGAGATGCATTGGAAATTCATTCTCTGGTTAGACCTTTACTTCAACACTAATATTGGAACAGTCGCCAAGGTGATCTCTGGATTGCCAGCACGATTGCTTCCTCCTCTCTTCACCACATTCTCTCTATCAAACTCTCAGAAACTCTCTCTCTCTCTCTCTCTCTATCTCTCTCGCTCTCTCTCTCTCTCTCGCTCTCTCTCTCTCTCTCTCTCTCTCTCTCTCTCTCTCTCTCTCTCTCTCTCTCTGCTGTCTGTGTCGCGAGTCATGGCGATGGTCTAGTCCAGAGCGCGCCTCGTCTCTCACTCCCTCACTCACTCACTCACTCGCTGCTCAAGACCCTGCCCTGAGTAGTCGCTGCACGGCTGCGGGCTTTGGGCTGTGGGGGGGCTTCACTTGAAGAGCCTTGTAGGTTGTTTCATCAGTCTTCGTCATGGCTGAAGCGTTGGCCGCCGAGCTGTCTGCGCAAATGCTCGCCACGCCCTGTCCGGGTCTCGATGAGAACAGCATCGAGGAGGAGGCGGCGTTGCTCAAGCGCTTGGCCAAGTCCATTCGCGATCGACGCCAGTTTTGTTCCTCCCGTGAATTTGTGACCCTGTTTGCACACCTCGCCCAGCACCGCCTGGCCCCCATGACCCCGCGCCTTGCTGAGCTGGCCAGCTCCACTTCGACCGAGGTCGTCAGCTTTGAACCCCCTCTCGTTCTCCACTTGGTTCAAAGTGCTACCCTACTACGCATCCTGGCTCGCGACCCAACGCTTCTGGGCAATGTCTCGGGCCTCCCCTCGCTGGCCCTGGCCTGTATGGACCTCGGACGCGCCTGTGCGGCCCGTCATCGTACGACGGGCCTCTCCAAGCCCTGGCGCGTCATTTGGGCCGAAGCCAGTTGCCTGCTGGTCAAAGCAAGCGAGGACAATGACGCCCTTGCTGCCTTGGCCACCCCCACCTTTGAGCGCGAGCTCCTCCGCGACCTGTCTGGCGTTCCCGTCACCGTCCAGCAGAACAATTTGCTCATCCTCCTTGCCCTCGCTCGCAGTGACGAGGTCCGAGAACGTCTCGGCGCCACCGAGGCCGCCATCGTCTGCATCGAATTGCTTCAAGACTCCTCCACCGCCTGGAGCGTCAGCCTGGCAGCCGCTCGCCTCCTCGCCCGCCTGGCCGACCAAGCCGTTGTTCAGGACGATTGTGTCACCCACGGCATGATCCACGCCTGCATTCTCCAGCTGCAGGATCGCAACACTGCACTCCTCCTCCCCACCGTCCAAATTCTTGAACACATTTCCCCAAACTACCAGGAAGAAGTTCGTGCCGCCGGTGCCATTCCAGCTCTCATTCGGCTGCTCCAACGATTCGGCCCCGAGCTCCCCCCACCCCCTTCCACCGCCACCAGCACCGCCACCGGCCGCCCTCTGCTCTCCGCTGCCTCTCGCCCCACTTCCTCCCGCCCCACATCGGCCTCGGTGCGGCCCAGTAGCTCTGGGGGCCGTGACACGCCCTCCGACACCAGCTCCAGCTCCCCGGGCGTTGCAGGAGGACGGCCCATGGTCACCTCCCTCCTGTGTTCAACCTGCTCCGTCCTCACAGATTTGGCGCGCTCGGAGATTAACGCCGTGGCCATCCAAGAAGCCAATGCCATTTTCCTAGCTGCTTGCTTGCTCATCACCTCCATTCAACTCACCGATGCGGACCAATCGGAGGTACGCCCGAGCCACCACACACACACACACACACACACGCCTGCGCACCATCTTCATCCTGACTCCTGTGCTCTCCTTAACCAATGGCAACCCTGCAACCCCTTCCCTGTGGCAACCCATGTATATAGACAGCCCGTCAGTCGGCAGCCTCGCGCCTAATGGCTTACGTATTAAGGTTGCTGCGCTTTTTATTTTCCGTCGCCCGCAATCGCCGCTTCTTCAAGCGCATGTTCCCGCCCGACCTCTTTGCCGACTTTATCGATGTTGGCCACTATCAGTACGATCTGAACAAGTACCGCATCATGGCCAAGGTCATCCTGCGCATGGGGGACCGGGCACGACGACGCCTCCACTATGCCGTTCTGGAAACCAGCGTTCACAACGAACCCATCAAACGCATCAACAACTATCAAGTCTTTGAAATTCTTGGGTTCGTGCAACTGTCCCCCCTACACGCACTTGCCGCTGTGAACCCGCGCACTTGACTGCTAACCCCTGCCCTCCCACTCATGTCCCCCTGCCTGCGTGTCCTTGCCACCCCCCAGCTCGGGCTCATTTGGCAGCGTCTATCGGGCCAAACAAATCATCGACGAAAGTGACAGCAAGGCAGGGCGCACTGTCGCCCTCAAAGAAATGCCCCTAAAGAACCCGTTGTTGTTCGGTTCGACAGATGCCGAGCGTAGCCACAGCCTCAAGCTCATTGAAAATGAGGTATGCCTCCCCTTTTGAACGACCATCCAAGCCCAGGCATCAAACCGGTCCCGTAACCGCTGCGGCCCTTGTGCCCACAGATCTCCATCATGGAAAATGCCAAGCTCAAGCATCCAAACGTGGTCAAGTACATGGACAGCTTCGTAGACGGCTCCAACCTCTATGTCGTCATGGAAATGGTGGAGGGTGCTTCCTTGCAGGAGAACGTCAACGCCCTGAAGGAAAAAGGGCAGACGTTCCGTGAGACCCGCATCTGGCGAATTGCCATCCAAATTGTCAACGGGCTTCGCTATATTCATAAGGATTGTAAAGTGGTGCGTTACCCTTGACCTGTTGTTGCATGCGACTCCATGTGCACAGAGGGGACAGATGGTCTCTTCCAACGACCTGCTGGAGTTTAAACGTGTACTTCAGGCCCATAACCCCACTGCATCCCGCTGTGATTGCTAGGTGCACCGTGATGTCACCCCCAATAACATCATGCTGGGCTGGTACGACAAGGTGACGATTATTGACTTTGGCCTTGGTAAGCACGCTAGGTTTTTGTTCTTGTTAGATGTGCCAAACGAGCAAAATCCAACTGTGGCTGGCCGAACCCCAAACTCACCCCGTCTGCTTGCTTCTTTCTTCCTTGTTTTCCCGGTGGTCAGCGCGCAAGGGACAGACCGGCAGTACGCTTATGCAGTCCTCCGTGGGCACCTTGTGCTATTCATGTCCGGAGATTGTGACCGGCGCGCCTTGTATGTTTGCTTTCCTCAGCTCGCTTGGATGGCCCTGACGAGGGGCTCCGTCTCCTCAATCTGCAGCTGCTCTTCACCACGCATGTTTGTTTTTGTTTTGTGTTTTTGTTTTGTTTTGTTTTGTTTTGTAGATGGTGCGAAAAGCGATATATGGTCACTTGGGTGCATTTTCTATCAACTGGCCACACTGGAGCCGCCGTTCAACACCACGAACATGCTGGCTCTTGCCAAGCGCATCGTGGAAGCACGGTATCCGCCCCTGCCAGACACCCAGCCTGAACTCCTGCGCAACGTCATTGATCGCTGCTTGACTGCAGACGCCGCCAAGCGTCCAGATATTGATGAGGTGTGCCATCTTTTGGGCCCGGTGATCATGCGGGAGTACAACGATGCCGTACTGACGTTGGAAGTCAAAGACCGCATCATTTCACAAGAGCGATCGCTGAAGCAACGGCTGCGAACCGAAGCTCAGGAACAAAAGTCGTCCTTTCGTAACTTATTGCGCATGGCACATGGCTCGGCCGTCAATGGCCATGGGTCACGCTTGCCCTCGGTGCTCGAGTCACCGGGTGCTTTGTCGTCGAGTATGACGTCCAACTTGTTTCTTACCCAGCGTGGCGTGGGCAGTGCCTCTGCCTCGATGAATCACGGCGCTGGTGCCCTGCGCTCCGCAAGTCGCAACGGCCGTGGCTCTGGCGGCAGTGGCGGTGAAGGGCCCATTTCTGTGCGCACTGAGGAAGAAGAAGTCTTTGATGAGGGTGGCCCACCCGAGGGACGTTCTCGGGCGGCGAGCGAGCGCTCGGAAGCTGGTCTGCGCCTGCCCACTTCAGCATCCAGTACGATGCGCCACTCGCGGCCAGCCAGCGGCATCGCCAAGACCCTATTGATCCCAACGCAGGAGTTGCGGCCAATCCAAGACCCGACGGTGTCGCTGCTGCAGCCCTTGCACAAGCTGGTGTTTGTGTGCAATCGTCCTGCACCGCGGCAAGCCGACCCGGCGCGCCACGTCATCACGCATTTTCGGCGTGAACTGTTTGCATCGGGCCCCACAGCATTTCGCACACATTTGCAGCGCCTATCACAGGCAGCTGATGCCGCCGTTGGCATCGACTTTGGTCCCGCGGCCGCAGCCGTTCGGCAATGGGTTGAAGGACCGGAAACGAGTGAAGGCATAGAGCCCAGTTTCGATGGCAACACCACCCGCATGCTCAAGATTGATCCAGATATGGTGGATCGACATAGTCTCACATACCGCCAGCTACGGCAACTTATTGAGCAGCAAGCAAATGTGCTGGGCTATTACGATGCATAGTGGAGGCACAAGGGCGATTCATGGCTCTCACTCGTACGTCAATCAGGCAGAAACTTGCCAACTTTGGGCTGGGCTCAACACAACAAACCATTATAATTGAATTTGAAGGCCTTTTTTTTTTTTTGTAGAAATTTAATCGGGAGATGATGCGTTTCTTGTGGCTGAGTCCAACCTCCTTCTCTCTTGACCGTGCAGCTGTGCCAGCTCATTTGCGTAGATAGGGATCTGGGAGTGCGCATGTAGACATGCCACTGCTTGAAAAAGAGAGTTTTTGAATAATTTTGGTGGCATTTCTTCGAAATTTTTTCCATAGCAATTGCAATTGTTTTTTTTTTCTTAAGCACTTGAACCATCCAAGTCAGGCTCTACAATGTGAAAGAACGGATAAGATGCTGATAAGCTAACTGTGCGCTTTGCTCAAACCGTCAAATGTGATTTCGCTGCATTTCGCTGCATGGCTCCGTTGTCGAGGTCGGTCATCAATTTCAAATTTGTGCAACAAAACGAAACGAAGAAGACACCACCGCGGGTTTTCTTATCATTAACAACAAGCTTCGTGGCCATCAGGTCTAGCTGCTTTGGGGGAAGACATTGTAGTTGGCCACGGGGACGGGGACGGGCTTGTAGGGCTCGTCCTGAACCTTTTGCCACACGCCATGGTGCTCGTGAGTCGTGAGTTCGTGCTTCATGAAATCAAACTCGGCGTCGTTGAGGCGCCCGGTGGCACCGCAGCTGGCGTAGAGGGCCTCGAGATCGTCAACGGCGGCCTTGACATCAGCGGGCGAGGGCACACCGCCTGCCACTGTGTAGTACACGACGACGGTCACGGTGCAGGGGGCAGGCTGACGCTTGGGGCTCTTGACGGAGAGGCCACTCCAGGTATCTACTTGAGAACCGCGAGACACGCGAGCCGCGTTGGCGGTGCCTGAGAGCAGCTCCCTGCAGGCGGCTTTGCTTCGCAGGCGTCCACGGTGGGCGACACAGCTGGAGCTTGAAATTGAGGGGCAGGGAGGTGCTCCTCCTCCGGGCATGGGAAAGGCGCTGCACGCGATTGCGGGGAAGGCAGCGCCGTCTTGCAGAGCCATAGTATAGTCGTGGCGGCTACGGCTACGGGGCTTTTGCACCAGGGGAACTTGGACCGTCATGAGGACGTTGAAGCGGGTGCCCATGGCGGGGATACCGATCACGCTGGCCGTGGCCTTGCCACGCGCGAGGGCGTCTGCCCGTTCGGCCTCGGTCTCTTCCTGTGCACCGCCCACTGCGTGGGAAGAGCGTTCAGCCTCAAGCCAGTAGCGGTGAATCTGACCATCGTGGCAGGCATGGTGATAGAGCTTCTTGGCGCCGCGTCCATCCTGCTGCACAGCCGTGCCTTGGGTTGTGCAAAGGAGGAGCAAGTTGCGAGGGTCACTGTCATCGTGGGTGTTGTAGTTGTAGGCTTCGGTGCAAAACTCCAGAGCGCCGCGCTGGCGTGCATCGTCTTGCACGGGCAGAAACACGGTTTGGAAGCGAATCGAGACCTTGTCATCCACGAGCTGAGCATCTAGGTCGGTGCCGGCCGGGACGCCAGCGTAGCCACCATACTCACCCGCCCGCCGCAAAAAGGTGCGCAGTGTGATGGGGCTGAGGGTTGAGGCATCTTCAAGGTGACTGCCCACAAGCAGGGCCACTTTGTCGGACGAGACGACGCCCAGCTTTTCATTCCAGTTGTCGGAACGTAGCGTGTACAAAGGCCGGCCGTCCTTGGCCCACAAGCGGGTATCAGTGATGTTGCCGCCGATGCTGGAAAGCTCACCGCCCACAGTACCGCGTTGTGCGTCGTCCCAAGAGACGGCCTTGCAGCTATAACCGCGAGGCCGAGCCACGGCATCGAGAGCCGCCTGCACGCTGCTCAAACTGGTCGAGTGTGTGCTCATGACTGCTACGTTGTCGCTGCCACAGGCAAGGAATGCTGCTGATGTTCTCGGTCGAATAGCCACTGAACAGAAAGAGTACGCTGACCAAGGATCAAGGTCGAGATCAAGTAAAATGCAACTCCATGAGATTTCGTGTCGACGTGTGTGACAAAACTAAAAGGTGTAGAGAGAGTTGATGAGAGAGAGAGAGAGAGAGAGAGAGAGAGAGAGAGAGAGACTAAAAAAGAAAACACATGTAGCCGACGCCAAAGTTGGCGTGGCTCTTTCTTCTGACAAACATGGAACCCTTCTTGACGATGATCTGGCGGACTGAATGCCATCTGCTCGTCTTCTCGCCTTTTCGTATGATTGCATCTCTTTGCCTTTGTGGGTCTCTAGGAGTATCGATCAATTTCATTGGTGTCGAGAAGAAGAAATTTACAAAATCCGGAAAACGAAGCTCCACTCATTATCAGCCATGCGCCAGAGGCGCTGCCCCGTCCTATCCTGTCAAAATAAGCACACCGCTATCTCTCGGAAGCTTCCACGGTGTTTGAACTTGTCGCATGCGAATCTGTAGCCAGGTCCGGAGAAGGGGGCCCGCTCAGGTCCACAACCAGATTGGTTGTGTCATCCGCATCACCCGCTTCGGCACCAGCCGCCTCCAGACGCAAGGCTAGGGTCAGCTGAATCTCCGGCATAACCTCCTTGCACACGGTCGTTAGCACCTGCAACGCTAGATCTGCAGTTTCCAGACGAAGCTCAGGCCGCTGGCGCAGAAAACAGGTGATCCCGGTGCTCAGCAAACGATCGAGCGTGGCTCGAGACGCTCCCCGCTCTGCACACACCGGTGCCAGGGCCCGGAAGACTGGGTTGGGCACAGCCGCCAACAGTAGAGCTGCCATGACTTGCTTGACAAACGGCGAGTGTACATAGTTGCTCAACGATTGTGCCACCCAGTCACACACGGCTTCGCCATGTGTCGTCATCAGGTTTCCAAAGACTGCCAGGGCAAAGTGTGTTTGCGTGCCCAGCCTCTGCATGTACGTAACCACATCCAGCCGAGACGAGCTCATCACCATCCCACTCAAGCCCCGCGACCATCGGCCCATCAAATCTTTCAGGACGTCTCGCGCGGGATAGCAGTAGCGCAGCATGTCCACCACCGCCACCGCCACCGACGCGCTCTGCCGCTGGGCGGCTGGCAGGGATGTCAGGTAGTCCACCCACTCCATCGGCACATGACTCATCGTCGAGCTCGTGTCCTGGGGCCCGGCAGGCGATTGCATCTGCTCAGACCCCAGCTTAAAGTGACCCGCCGTATACAGGGCTGCCAAGAGAAACGTCCACACATGCCCGCCCAAGGCCGTGTCCACGTCCGGGCGCAGGTTGGCCCGCACGATGCTCTGCCTCACACACTCGCACTCGCCCACACTTAGGACAAAGTTGAGTAGCATGTGCTCCAGGCACGCATACAGGGCCTCCAGTACAGATGCTTCGAGCTCCCGCGACGCAAACTCGACCAGGGACGCCAGTACGGACACCACCCGCCCGACAAAACCCGTCTCCACGCAAGCATCACGAAACTGGACGACCATCTCTGCGACCAGCAATAACACTGCCCTCAGTACTGCCGATTGGGGAGGAATGTGCTCGTCGTTGGCAGACGATGAAATACTCAGGGCTGACGTCAGAGACGTGACACAATACGTCTGCACCTCCACCAACAAAACCTCGTGATTCACGACATTGAGCGAAGGCATGGCCACCCTATATACGCCATCAGACACGAGCGAGCTTGTGAGAAAAAGCCAGATGAAGCCACGCCAAGGCCATCACGCACAAAGCCGCCCGCCGCTGATCATCCATTAAACGTGTGGCCGTCACGACAAATACATCGCTTACCGCACGGCATTGAGCGCAGCAGTTTGCATCGAAGGCCAGGCGTGGCGTAGACCCCTGAGAAGAGCTGCAAAAAATACTTCGTCTAGTCCCACCTGTGCGTCCTGCACGGGGCCAAATCGCGAGTAACAGTGAGCAATAGTTACGTCGACACCGCATCGGCGCATCAGAGCGTCGAGCCATGACGGGGGAAAAAAAAAAAAAACCCCCGAGAGAAAGAGAAAGAAAAAGGAAAAGCCCCCCCCTCCCCCTCCCTAAACCTCCAAAACTCCCAGTGTCTGACAAAGCTTGCTTGACGATCCCTTGGCTCGAGACGTACCACAGCCACCAAGGCTTGCTGCGCCGTGGCCACCGCGGGTATGAGATGCCGCAGCAGCAGGTAATCCTCCTCATCGGCCTCGTGTAACAAGGTGAGCAGACACGAGTGGATCGTTTGCAGTAAAGTCCGATCAGCCACCTGCTGAGCCAGGAGCTGCAAACAGCGTGCCACACGGAGGCGCAACTGCACAGGCCCATCAAGTAAAAAGTGGGCACATCCAAAGACGGTCCAAACCAAACGTAAGTGACACGCTATTTCAAAGCACAATGCAAGGGGCGATGGCTTGCGTACGTGGTGGTCGTTGTCTCCAGAGGCTTGTTTCTTGATGATGCTTTGGATGAGCTCAAGATAGTCATTTAGGCACTGGCGAGCCGGTGTAGACAGCTCCAGACCGTGGGTATTGTGATATTGTGATTGCAGAGGTAACAACATCTAAAGAGCACAACACAGGCCCACGCAGAGGAAAAAAAAAAGACTGCATCAGAGCCAGGCCAGCCAGGATCGAACCGGCAGGGTGTGACCCGGATCAGTGGGATGTGTTTCGGATCAATGTTTCATGCCCAGTACGAACCGAGTGACGGCGGAAGATTGAGGCGTTGTGGGCTAGCTGCAAGAGTAGCGAGGAACGAGAACGCCCAAAACTGCTCAAGGCCAATAGTAATCGTACGCCAGCCTGGCTTTGCATAAAGTTGGGTCGCTTGTAGTTGAGGAACGGGCAATGCGAGTCTGTGATGACCGGTGCCACATGCGCCGAGCTACATTGGAGGTGAAAATTGACCATTTGCTGCTGCAAAAGTTGTTCCAGAAGCGCCAGCATGCCTCCCAGGCTGCTACACACGCCTCGGCAGCGCTCGCCGGGTTCGGGATGCTGATCGCGGAAGGCAAGTACGTCTCGGAGCCACGTCCAGAGTGCCTCCATCGTCTCCATGTGGTCCGGCAAGAGCGGCTGGCTATGCTCCAAGGCCCCTCGTAGCCGCTCGACCACCGAAGAACACACCAAATCGTCCTCTAAAAGCTGGCGCCGCATCTCCAAGCCCTGCGATCCCTGCAGCTCGGCCAAAAACTCCCCGTGGTGGCGGGATGGCTTTGCCGTCTCTGGATTGCAGCACAAACCCACCTGGTGGAGCTGCATTTGCACGGCATGGGCCAGTCCCGCCACGGCATTGTTCAAGGCCACCCGCAAGTGCGCGGGCAGGCGAGGGGTCGCACGCAAATCGCTACAACCACCCTCAAGTTGCAAAGCCTCTCCAAAGCCGTGGCGAACAGCCAACACGATGCGCTGAACCAAATCAGCACCCAATGGAGGCTGCATTGGTGGCTCGGTCTGCTCGGCCAAGGCCAGCGTTAGCTGCTCCTCATAACTTTTCTGGGGCGTCAAAGGGTCGGGTAGAAAGCAGCCAAATCTCGCGGTGCGTCGTAGCTCGTGCATGAGTTCGATCATGGGAGCAATGCGCTCCGCAACCATGAAACCATCAGGCGAGGCAGCATCGTGGCCATCTCTTGCCCCCTCTGTCGTTATCTGCTCGCCAACGAGTTGCTCTGGGCTCAGGATGGCTAGCAGCTCGGCGATACCCGTTAACGTAGCACTGAGGTGCTCGGTGGTGAGGCGTGCCTGCGCGCGCAAGAGGCGCAAGCAGCGTTCCGACTCGTCGAGCCAATACTGCAGTAGGGCCTGTAGAGTGGCCACATCCAACTGAATGCAGTCCTGTAGCCCACTGTAATGCCAGAGAGGATTGGAGCAAGTACGAGAGACGCGATGCAGTTGCATCAGCGTGACGGCCAGATGTACCACACATGGCTCAGTCTGGCAGTGCTCAATCGTGTGTAAGCAGGATGAAATGACAACACGCAGCTTGCTGACGGCATCAGTAATCTGGGATGACGCAGCCTCATCGCTCAGTCCAGCCCGCGACGCCACGGCCTCCATGTACTCTTGATCAGAGCTGTTGTCGGCATCAATAGAGTCCTTGAACGGTTTGATTACGGCCATGCGCTCTGCCGTTTGCACCGTCACGAGAAGCAGCGGACGGAACATGGAGGTCGGCATCCAAGACGCCGTTGTCACCTCCCTGTGCGTTTAAAATCCCCAGGGTGCTTGTGTGAGCAAAAGCGACCAATCTGGCTCCCCCCCCCCCCCACCCCGAAAGCCCACGGCGCTGGCAAGACAATGGGCCATGGAAACGCGACTGCCCCAACTCACCTAAGCTGATCAACAGGCAGCTCCAGAATGGCTCGGGCGATGCTCGTGGCGTGCGTCTCCACTGCTCCTTGAGGTACATCCAACAACGCTTGGCTAAAATGGTTGTGACAACGTCAAGTCAGGGGTTATGCCTTGCACCACACCAGCGAGACATGATATGATTGTTCAAAGATGCAGACACGTCTGTGGGAGGAGACGGCACACGCGCAAATGACGGGGTCCAGACGCACCGAATGACTGCCTTGGGGTCGGGTGCAGGATCGCCGGAGATAGGCGGTGCATAGGCCTCAATCAAAGTACGAATTGGTAAACTGGATGCACACTTGTGCTGGCCCAGCTCGCGAAGATAGACGGCAAACATCTCCTCGTTGTCGTCCTGAATGGCCAAAAGCTTGTCGGCCAGCAAACCAGCCAGGAACGGCTTCATACTTAGATGCAAGCCCTGCCCACCGACCGGAATACGAAGTAGCTTCTGCAAAGCAACCTCGTTGCTGACAGAGGCTAGGTAGTGGTCAATGGTCTGCATCACACTCATTTGCTCGGCGGGTGCCACAGGCCAGTTGGCACCCTCAGCAATGGCCTCGCCCAATAGCTCGCAGGCCGCCATGGCCAAGGGCGGTGAATGCTCACACATGGTCGTGAGCAGTGATCGCAAGGGTCGCTCTCGCACGAGGTGCAAGAGTAGGCGCGCCCAATCAGGCGAGGCACCCCGAATAACCGACAAGACCTGATTGAGAGGAAGCAAAGATTCGGTCGGGTAGAGGTCATGATGAGCGCATGCCGTATGAGTTGACGAGATTGATTGGGCAAGCGTCGGGTTGCCCTCTTACCTCCTTTGGATCATCATGTGCAAACACTTGCACACTTTCTACAATGAGCAAAAACGCACTACGCCGAGCTACCAGGTCGCCAAAGTTCTCTGCTTTCTTGGTCCCCTTCAAACCACAGGCTGCCCACAAATCTGCACGGCAGGGAAATCAGCGGCAGTATCGAATGATATGAGTGCCAAGTTTCCGAGGAACAACACTCGGATGAATGATACAAAGACCCAGCGCGCCTGCAGGCCCAATTTACCATCGCTGGTTGCCTCAACCCGACTTAAGAGACGACTCCAGAGCATGATGAGGAGGGGGTCACTAAAAACGATCAGTTGCAGATTGGCCGTGATGGTCGCAGCTGCGTCGCGCGCGGCCGAGCGTGCCGCAGCAAGAAGCCACGAGTCACGTTCCAGACGTTCCAGAAATGCCGTCGCGTGCTTGAGGAGTTGAGCCATTTGTTGCGTGGTGTACGTGCGTGAGACAGCATCACCGTGGGCCAGCTCGTGAGAGCACTTCAACATGGCGCGGAATAAGAGGTCCATCCAGGTAGAGGCGGCTCGCTCTGAGACATTCCCGGCGTCAGGCGTGGCCAGGCGTTGCTTGACGAGCATACGCTCCAAACCGCTCTGGACGGCGTGGCCGTCATTACGCGCCACGACGGCTTGCAACGCAATGAACTGTGGCAACCAATAGCGGCATGCATCCTCATCATCATGAACGGAAAGGTCCTTCATGACGTGCGCAGCGGCTACGTCGGTGGCGTCCAGTAAAATCAGCTCGATGGGCGACAGGGCCACTTCAGCTACGCTTTGCAGAAGCGTGTGAAGGATGCTCAGGGAGCGCGGCGAGCGGACTTCCACCTGCTGTGAATTGATCGCACTGCGCAATGCATCCACCACCTGTAAGATAGAACAATCCAGGTGAGAGCCTCCAAGGGTGTGCACAATGGTGGGAACGTGTCTCAACAAGGTGAGCTCATCTGACTTTGCGGGAGAGTGATCGATAGCGATCTTGATCGCTGGAAATGGATTTGAGCAAGGCCACGAGCTGCTCCTGCACGGCTGAGAAGGAGACCATTTGCAATAGCGAGTCAAGCAAAAGTGATTGCTGGGCCTGTAGTTGAGCAGAGGGCTGATTGATACAAGTCCAAAGGGAAGAAGGTGAGGCGCAGCATGTCATGAGTTGAGCCAGTGACTGAAATTGTGAAGGAAAAAAATAAAATAAAAAATAAAAAAAACCTCCCAACAACAACAACAAAAAGAATAGAACAAGAACAAAGGAACAAATTCAAGACAACTTACATATTTGACGTGGCCCTGGACAACAAATAGCTCGTGCACCAGCGGCCGAAACGCAGGGATGGCTTGGCGTGGTGTGAGGTGGTGCGAAGTCAAGAGACGGTTAGCCTTTTCAATGAGACTCTCCATTGTCACGATTTCCGGGTAGTCCTGCGCGGCGTAGGCAAGTGTGGGAAAAAGCGCAAACCTAAGCTGATGCTGGACAAATGCACGACACGCTAGGGACGGCAGAGTGCGGAACCGACCATGGCCAGAAGAGCCAGGAACTGAAACATGTAAGACAGGAGGTTCTGGGGCTTGCGCACACGTCCCTCCACAATTGAGTCATAGTGGCTGTCCACGGCCGTTTTGAAAATCTACCAGAAGAGGTGTTGACCGTAAGTCCTGCCAAGACTACTCACACGAGAGAGGGGGGAGGGGCAGGGGGCAAGATGTAGAGACGCAGACCAACCAGGTTCTTATCAAGGACTCGGTAGTTGACGCGCATTTGCATCAGTCGACAAATTAGGAAGATGATTTGTTGCTGCAACGTGACCGACCTGCCAAGTCGAGAGAAAGCACCAGGTGAAGTCACCTCTTTGAGACAGCACCACTGACGAGCCAGAAACAAGAGTGGCAAGGAATCGGAGCTCAAGACAAGTTTGTCGCCATCTTACGCTGTGGTTGTAAAAAGATTCATGGCGCGCATCACCAGAGGCTCAAACATGCGCACAAAGGAGAACATGGCTTCTTTGTCGGCTTTGGCTCCCGTGGCCCGTCGGCGCGTTGTGACTGGCGAGTCATCTAAGGACCAATAGTCAACCCATAAGTAAAGCGAGCACAGCATAGCAGGCGACAAGACTTGAAAAGAATTGGCCAAGGCACTGGAAAGACAAGGGCGTGAACCAACGGGGGCTGGCTGCAGCTGTAGAAGACACGGCGGTGCTCGTGGAACGCTTTCCACTGTTGAGGTCGCCACTCAGCATGTCTAACAAAGTGCCAGAGGCCTTTTTGTGAGACACCTTTCAAGGCGCAGCGCAGTTTTCGAATTCATCACCCAAGCAGATGAAGGAAGAAAAAAAAAAAAAAAAGAAGAAAAAAAAAAAAAAAGGCGCACCAATGCAGCGTTCATAGTAGCCCAACAGCAGAGTGGCACTGTCCACCCGCAGGCTGCCCTCCAAGCCGCCTTCAGTCTGAATCATGATTCTTGGTGGCTCAAACAAGGCCTGAATCAACTGATGCACGCACAGAAGCACAGCTCGAGGCTCAGGAGCCACCACGCTCTACCCAAGGAACAAGGGGTGAGTCGGCATACTGCCACGGGTGGCAAGGCTGAGTCCCTCGTGCAACTGACCTGCAAGTATTGAAGAACTTCGGCGGCATATTGGTGGAAGGACGAGCCTTCCACCTCGACGAGTATCGTCAAGACTTCTAAGCAAGTGCGCACCATGTGGCCGAATCTAGTTTGAAGCAACCGCGATGCCAAAAAGTGAGATGTCTGGCTCATTGCTCAAACAAAGAGCGCCAAAGAATCAAAAGTCATGACTTACTTGGATACCGACTGGGAGGAAAGCGTAATCTTGTTGGAGACGTAAGCGGAGTGCAACAATTGATAGAGCTCAATGTAATATGGCAAGTGTGTGAAGTATCCCAACGGCTTGCCCGGCAAGGGCGAGAGATCGTCTGCCAAATCCATCTGCGAGGACGCCAAAAAACCTTTGAGAAATGGCTGCACAACGGGACTATACAGGAGCACAATGGCATGGCAAGACGAACTGCAGAGGGGGCTGTGGTGCCGGCATCGCTGCGTGGCGAGGAAGTGGTGGATCTCCTCTCTTGTTTCGTGGTCTTGTTCAAGGTGGGAACTTTCTTATCAAAGATATGCACACACATGTTGATCATGCGGAGCACATGTACGAGGAGCGGGAGCACAAAGGGCGCAGCGTAGGATTTGTTGGCACTCCGTAACAAATTGCCAACGAGGTTTAAAACGTCGGCATGGGCACCCAGGTCTGAGGCAATCCAGCTCAGCTATTGCAGTGAATGGTGTGTTGGTATGCATTGCAGGGGATGGCAGCGGGAGCTGCGGGTGAGGGGCAGTGCTGAACCACATCAAACTGCACACTTGAAATGCCTACCTTGATATGGGCAAGTGCAAGAGGAAGGACATCTTCGGGCTGAACAGCGGGCGGATGTCCACTAAGCAAAATGGGCACACACTCGCGTTAAAAAAGTCAAAGCAATCGGCGGCGTTTGCACGGCAGAAAGGGTCGCAGCTGTCGGTGTACCGTGCAGGTCGTTGCACAATGTCTGGGACGTTGTTGCGAGCCGTCAGCACGTTCAAACCATGATACATGCCCTACAATTAGGGAAACATGACATTGGGTATTGAGTGCAACTAACAACAACAACCACAACAACCAAACAAAAAAAAAAGAAAAAAAAGAAAAAAAAGAAGGAAAAAAAAAAAAAAGTTGCGACCAAGATGACTCTGGGGCACGTCTCTTGTGCCAGGATGCAAGGCCTCACCACAATGACCGTCTTGCTTTGCGAAGAGTAGAGGCGAGCGACTAGCATGGCCACAAGGCGTGACAAATTTGCTCTATAGACATGCTCATGGTAAGTGTTGAGGCCAGGTCAATTCAACATAACATTTTTGCCTGAGTGGTAGTGCGTACCGTGGTACATGGGCATGGAGTTCAGGCCGCTCCTGATCCCGGCCCGTGGCAGTCCTAAAGTCACACATGTGCAAGTTAAGAGACAGTTTTTCAAATTTCGTAACAGTCAAAATGGCCCTGGCTGCTCGCACATACCAAGACGCCTTGCTGGCAATGCCGGTGAGAAAGGCCACATCCCGCTCCACGAGAGCGGTAAAGGCATCTTGGCCAGGCCAGTCTTCCACATAGAACAAGCGTGACACCAGCTTGAGCAGGCAAGCGGCAGATGCTTCACGAACACGAGCGTCCGCATCCCCTATGAAGGTACATAGGAGGATAGGAAAAAGACGTGAGTATCCGAGCATGCGTCTTTAGATGATGCTTGATGCGCACACCTAGAAGGAGCAGAATGGTTTCCAAGGACGCGTCCTGCAGGGTTTGACCAGTAAGATTGCGGTGACCTGTAATGGACGTGGACGGGTGCGTTGGTGAGATATTTGCACAACTTTGGTTGGTGCATCACGGTCTCAGGGTGTGTGGTACGCACGCTGTGGCATGGAAACGGGCGTGGTAGGAAGCAAGGCCGAGTCACCGAGGTCGACACTTGAGGACTCCAGGAAATGAACGAGCAGATACTCGGTCTCGCCAATCAAGTCTACCAACTAGAAAGGGAGAGTCGTGGGTGAGAACTTCAACGATGGTCAGAGAATGAAAGCTGGGGACTGCCAACCTCGGTTTTCAGCAACCAGTACGAAGAGTGGCGAAGGGCCAGTATACAATGATGAATCTCCACAGCCACTCCGCCGTGTGTGCTCTTCAGTACTTGTGGAAGGCAATAACGAAGCGCCGCCACGGCCTGCTCACGTAGCCACAAATGCCAAAAGTTAAGGTCAGTCAAATTGGCGCAATGACTGCAAACTTGTGGGCTACTAGCAGGCCTCATGCAAGGCTCGGTCAAGGCGTGCCGCGACTCACACTTCGAGCCGCAGTGGCAATGGAGTCGTTGAGTGCTTCGACTAGAAGACGACACAGCTCCAACACGGAAATGGGTTTGACGCCAAACACCCCAATCTCCATGAGATCCTTGCTGGGCAAGGGTACATCAGAAAAGACCAGGTGCGTATGCACCAACGAATGCTGCGCGTGCGAGAATGACAGCAGGTCGGTCCATGGCCCATTGCCAGTGTGGTCATGAGATGCGCTCAGTGAAGAGGAGACAAGAGTAAACACGCAGATTGTACCTTAATGAGAGATCCAAAGAGGGAGTAGACGTTGCCTCGAACTAGCTGGTCCCTACAACGAAGACATGACATCAAACACAGGTTTGGAAAAAAAAAATTAATGAAAAAGGAAATGAATCAAAAGAACAAAGTCGGTCGGCTGTGACGAGATCTCAGCATGAGCAGCTGGGCACGGGCACGAACGGGTGCTTGGAGAGTTCGCAAAACGCAGCAAAGAAAGTGACACCCTCGCGTTGAAAATAAATCAAGCTGGCGTCAAACTGAAGAAGAGCTCCAATACATGCGACGGCCAGCGCTTTGACGCTAAAACGACACAGGAAGGAGGAGGTGGTGGGGCGTCAGGCATGATACATCTCATCAGTCCAGAATATTGCTTGGTTTGTGTAAACATGTTCAAGGTTGCAAAAACTGACCTAACGCGGTCGCGACGCTTGGGATCCAAAATGAAGCGGGAGAGAACATTGGCACACTCATGCAAGCGTTCCGGCTGGCGCATCCAATGTACAAGTTTGCCACGAATAGAGTCCAGTTGCTGAATCAAGGCCTCGAGAGCGCCCGTCAGCACGTTGTGACTTTCATGCTGCAAGCAAGCCAAAAGAAAATGGAAGAGTCGCTCATTGGTGTGACTGTCTAGGAGCTGGGCGAGGTTGCAGGCGAAAGGTGAGGCAAGACCAGAGGAAAGCAAATGCGATGAATACTTGCCCTGCACGACCGGAAGCCAACGAATGCGATGGAAAGCCGAGGGACAATACCTGGTCAGGAGTCACAGCTTCCTGTGCTTTGATGCTAAACTCGGTCATGAGCTTTCGAAAGGCAAGCAAGGCTCCCAAAATGGTGTGTTCCTGCTCCTTGGCGTGGGAGAGCTCGTTGTTGTGCGTGGTTGGAGTGAGGGCAAAGAGGCTGTTCAGAAAGAGCTGTGATGTGGACGGAGCCGCCCGAGCGCATGATATTGCATGAGGACAGGGACACGCAAAGCTTTTGGCAACGAGGGGCGGCCAGGAGCCAGAGCCGCGCGGGGTGAAGGGAGCATACCTTGAGGTAGTAAAGGGGCCGACTGCTGCCGGAGCAGACGGCAATGGCTGATGTTGTGCTCGACCGGCGCACGGTGGCGCTTTCGCTGTTGAGGTTTTCCAATAGTTGAGTAAGAAGGTCCTGTTTTAGGGGTGAATAATGGTAAGGTGAGTGGAATGAGTTGAGCAAGAACGGTGTGTGTGTGTGTGTGTGTGTGTGTGTGTGTGTGTGTGTGTGTGAGCATTGCACAAAGTTGTGTGCACAAAAGTACCTGAACTTGATCATCCGCAAAGTAGAGCCCTGTGGCGTCGCAGATCTTTTCCATGCACGTGGCCAAGGTTTCCTGATGGCGACGATTTTGTAAGACGTGCGCTCGTGGGGGGACTTCTTGGGTGCGGAAAATGGCACGAATTGCTCGATTGTGTTTGGGCAGACCTGCAGGGTTTCATCGTTGCTGGCCAGCAGGACGCGCAGGCGAGGTACCATGACCTTGACGTACTTGAAGCGGCGCAGTGGCTATACAAGTGCATGCCAAGTGGTGTGCGTGAGCAATGAACGAACCAAACAGCATAGTGGTTCATTTTCGTGGTCCGATCAGAGCATCAGGGAAGCGAGACAGACTTTGAGGAGGTGAACCAGGTCAGCAAACTTGATGAGGGCGGCGCGCACCATGCGAGTGGGGGCTGATTCCTGCGCAGGCAAGCACGATGGGATTGACATGAGTCGGCGTGAGCAGATTTAAGGAGCACCACGATTTCAAAGAGCACTCGGACCATCTTGACGGCCTTGAAGAGCTCATTCTGCAAGCGGCTCAGGTGGCGGTCCATGAGCGCCTGCACAAAGAAAGACACGATGAGTGAAAGGGTTCAAAGGTGAGGCGGCTTGCGCATGGTGCGCAGAGGGGCTGGAGCTGAGCTCAAAGAGGGAGGGGCGCCACCTGAATAAGACGATTGAGGTGTTCGTCGGCATGCATGCGCACGTCCGAGTCGACATCGGCACAGGCTTTGAGAAGGCCTGAGACAGCGACTGTAAGAATCTTGAGAAATTCATCAGTCACACTGTGCGAGGAAACGGATTCAACACGGCCGATGAACAGAATGAGTCAAGGCGAGACGGAGCCAGCAAGGCACATGAGCATGTGGACAGCACGCGGAGGACTGGCATGCATCGTGGCATCGCTAGTGCTGGAGAGAGGGCAGGGCCATGTCACTGACCGAGCTGATGCTTGAATGGCGCCCTCTCGGAGGTGAGAGCAGGCTTCGAGACGTTCATGCTGGTTTGCTGCCGTGTCTTGGGCAGCAGTGGTAGGCGCATCTTCAAGGAGACGATGGCTTCGCAGGACACGGTCAATTTGTGTCCCACTGGCCATGATGGCAGATCAGCTCGTATCACTACCGGCCAGAAGCGGCAGCTCTTTTCGCGCAAAAGGCGGCTGAGGTGTGTGTGTGTGTGTGTGACCGTTGGTCCAGAAACAAGGCAATATTGGGGTGGATCAACAAATCTGAGACTGGCGGACAGCAAGCCACCCGGCCATTGCTGCCTCGACACGTTCCCGCGTGTGGCCGGTCACGGCTCGTCGTCAATCGCACAGCCAACAGCAAGGGGCTCGGCGCACGCGTCAAATGCACTCCCCGCCTTTTTCCCTCTGTCAAATGTACAGAGAGAGAGAGAGAGAGAGAGAGAGTTTGAGAGAGAGAGAGTTTGAGAGAGTTTGAGAGAGTTTGAGAGAGTTTGAGAGAGTTTGAGAGAGAGAGAGAGAGAGAGAGTTTGAGAGAGTTTGAGAGAGTTTGAGAGAGAGAGAGAGAGAGAGAGAGAGAGAGTTTGAGAGAGAGAGAGTTTGAGAGAGAGAGAGAGAGAGAGACAGAGAGATAAAGTTAGAGGGTGAGAGATGAAATTGGAGAGAGAGAGAGGGAGCAAACCAGAAATTCAGAGAGAACACCATCAAGATGTCAGCGAAAAGTTCCCGCCAAAACCGAGCAGCTGATTGTCGACATTTTCGGTTGGAGGTGTCTTTAACTTCTCTTGTTTCTTTCGAGTCAAGCGCACCAGTGGAATGCAGGCGCCTGGTGAGAGAGGGTTGGCAGAGGGCCGGCCGGGGCGGGGGCGGCAGAGGAAGATGATGAGGCATGATGGTGAAGCCCCTTTTTTTTCAGCTCTTGGGACAAGTCTGCTACTCAGTGGTCCTGTCTCGCCAGAGCATGGTCCGAGGCCTTGCGTTGATTGGGACCGTTTGGATCTGGGGCAACTCATAGCACACGCAAGCACGAGTCCAGACTGGTGCCTCGACAACTGGGACGGCTGGATCAGCGGCACTCTTGAGCTGGAGGTTGACCTCATGCTCCTGCGGGACCAGGCTCCTGCATGGCTAGACCTGCTGCTTCACGACTATGCAGCTTTCAATCGAGCCCTCACGTGCGTGGCATCAACCCGATGGCCAGTCGCAGTAGCTGCTACCACACACCACCCCTTGTCTTCTCATCCAGTTGATCGATTTGAATACGATCATCATTTTTTTTTTTCAAACAGGGCGGTCGTGCGCCAACAAGGTCGAAAGGAGCATCCGGACTGCCCTTGGAACGACGTGACTGCATTGGCCATTCCCATGGCGCTCGGTACCGAGCTGGTCCACCAGCATTCAACTGGTCTGTTACACAGCCCGCTCAACTGCCCTCAACCCAATCCCTGCTCCCAATTTCTCATGCGCCAGCTCCATGTACCGGAAATTGATGAGCCAGCTGCCTTGACTCCGTCTGCTCACTGTAGCTGGGCCGTTTGAACGTGTGCACGGCCGTATCGTGGGTATGGGCCGCGTTGAGGTTGCGCCAACCCACATGCATCTATATTGCCGCCGATGCGATGCAGCGCGTAGCTATCTGCTACTCTGCAGTCCACTTGATCGACTCTGCCCAGGCTGCGGACTCCTTCTTCCCGCGGTTTGTTTGCTTCGCCCGCCGCTCGTGGCCCGCAAAGAACCGATGGTGCAGCCTGTCACTCCATGATCAGAGCACCTTGTATTTGCGCCTTGATGCACCTATGCAGGATGAAAGCCAAGCCCATTTCCAGCCTCTTCAAATGTTGGCTCTACAAAACGCCCACTCTTTGACGACGCCCCGCCTCTTTGCCGCGAGCGGCAAAGCCGTGGGTGGCCTCACCCTCGGCGACCGTGTCGACATGACCCTGTGGCGCGCAAACTCTGGACCAGCCCGTCTGCTCCGTATTCATGCCTTGAACGCTGACGTGAGCTGTGCTTTGTGCTTGCCCAAAATGGTACTTCCTTCGACCAAACGAGGTTGAGCTCTTCTCACCAGGATACATAATTTGGAAACCCGTAGACCCCCCTTTCAGCTCATTCCGGCTTTGAGCACGCATTTGAAGCAGTTGAGCAACTGCTCGAAGCTTGTGCTGTGGCTCTGGGTAGCGAGACTGAACTCAATCCCGTGCTTACGGTACGACCCTTTGGCAACACTCCGCCAGCCAACTTCTGTTATTGGGGGACTCGGCATGCTACGCCTGTGCTTGATAAGTCAAGCAACAGCCTTCACGGTCCGTCTTGTCCCCGTTTCAGATGGCAGCACTACTGAGCTCGACCAGCTGCGGCTTAGACAGCTGCGTGCCCGTGGATCTGCTCGTTGCGTCTGCGTCCGATGGCCCACGGCGGTTCGTGGCAGTGCCAAGGGGCGTCGGGTCCTGGCCATGTTGCATTTATTACAACAGTTATCAACCTCTTTATCCAAGCATCTATCACATCAACACCCACCGCGTTTGCGTCTGTGAGCGTATCACCGGAACTCAAGCAAGGCTGCCGCTTTCTTAGTCTGCTGCAAGCTTTATTGGTTGGACTGAAGTTACAGCACTGCATCTCTTATGGCAATGACCTCACCTGCCGAGTTCAAGCCATGGGTGGACATCGCATGCTGTGTGGTGCGCTTCTGGATATTCAATCCTGATTGGCTACTCGAGCGACAGATACTAACCACGTGCGGCTCTCTTGCAGCTGGAAGCTTGTGTGCAGTGCAAGACGGCATTATCCTGCTTCCTGCTTTGGAACTCTTGCGTTCGGCTCAGGTTTGTTTTGCTGGACTTGGGGTGGTGCTCAGAGTTGACCAAGTCTCATGAAGCTTGGACGAGCGGCACCCAGCAAGCCCTGGTCTTGCGCGCCATTGTAGAGCGGCGTGCAGTGGCGCAACGTACGCTGAACCCCGGCGCCGTCAAGGCCGTGGCAACCGAGGAAGATGTGGAAGAGCTCACTGCTCCGGTGGGCTCTGCTGTCTGGGGCCTTTTTCAACTGCAAGATCCGAGATTGATTCAAAATGCAAATCAGTGTCGTGGCAGCGACCCGGTATGAGCCTGCTGCTCCATTGGAATTCCGGGTTTCAAGACATTGATGTTTCTCCTCATGAATCGAATCTTGTTCATTGCGGGATTCAGATGGGTTCAACTCGGCCCTTGTTGGAGGCCTTCAAACTACAGTATTGGTGGCCGGATGAAGGCCACGGAGCCAGCGCAAGCGGTAACTGTGTGATGTTTGGTCATGTCATGGCACGTTGCTTCACTTTATTGACGCCTGGGACGCATCCACACAGACTATGTGGAAGACGTATTATTTTCGGCAACGGCACGTAGCGAAGACGATCGGATGGATGCGGCAAGGGCCTCGGCGGAGCAAGCTGCAGCGGCGGACCAGCTGCAGCTCGCGATGGGGGCAGCACGCGATTGTGACCCGGAGCTCTCGTCCAGCGCTAGCTGGCTAGTTCAAGCTTATTTCCTTGCTTCTCGATCGGTATAGTCCAACATCCCACGCCTGCTATTTACGATTATTCAGAGCTGCTGTGAGAAGGAAGAGGCGGGCTTCTTGCTCAGTTTGAGCGAGCCAACCTCGACGTTGTCGCATGGCTCGTCCACCTGTTTCAACGTGGTGTCGGTTGGCTGTCTGACACACTAGCTACGCAAAGGCCCCAGGCAAGCCGTGCCATCCACAGTCGTGGGCGTCCTGGGAACACTGGCCCGCTGTGTTGCACGCCTACGGTTGGCAGACGAAGCGGACCACGAGGATGCAACGGTGGCCATTTGGCTTTATGAAGAGTCTTTGGTTCGGAGAATATCAATTGTTGACATGGCTTTGGGCTTTGGGCGGGCTCACACTTGATGCTTCCCTCTGGCTAGGTTTCGCGAACAGGCTTCTCGCCATTTGGCCTATCCGGACGACCGACATTGGAGCAGCCCGCGATCCGAGCCCTGTCGGGCAGCAGCCTCCGTGAACGGCTAGCGACCTTTCAGGACAAACTGTGTCGCGTTGGTTCAGACTTTCCAACAGCCTAGAACGAAAGTTTTACATCGTGTGTGTGTGTGTGTGTGTGTGTGTGTGTGTGTGTGTGTGTGTGTGTGTGTGTGTGTGTGTGTGTGTGTGTGTGTGTGTGTGTGTGTGTGTGTGTGTGTGTGTGTGTGTGTGTGTGTGTGTGTGTGTGTGTGTGTGTGTGTGTGTGTGTGTGTGTGTGTTGAAACAAAAATTCTCAAAGAAACAAGCTCTGGAAAGGTGCGGCACCAGAAACAAAAGGGCGACGAGAGCTTTGAGCTGATAGCCACAGTGCTAAATGGCACTCTTGTTGAATTTGGCGCCGCCTGGTACTTCAGGCACCAAGTGCAGGCGCGCATTTTTTTTTTGGTTGTTGTTGGGCACAGTGGCTTTCTCTGGACGCCAAAACGATGCCAAAGTTCATCATACACAAAGGAACGCTAGGCTACTCGCGTGCCACAGTGGCCCAACTTTTAATGGTGTTGCTCTGCGTACCTCTTGGAGTCAGATCCAGTAACAGCAGCAGCACCAGTCAACCCAGCTATCATACGCCCTCAGGTTTGGCGCAAGTGCGCTGTTGCCCTTTGATGGTCCGTTGTTCTTGTGCCTCCTCACGCTCACGGCGCCAATAGATGAACAGTTGCAGCAGTTGGCCGATGAGTTGGGTGTTCCTGTTTCCAGCCTAAATGCTTCACAGGCAAGCCTGTCTGTCACAACTTGCTGTCGTTTTTTTTATTTCAGCCTGTAGACCTATGGTGAGAGCTGACTCGCTTGTCTCAACTTGATCTGATGACATAGATTGACGTCGTTGATGCACCACGTCCCAACCTTACCGTTTGGAACGAGGTCAACGCTACAGTCATGTACCCCGACGAGGCTCTTGGCTTGGGTGTTGGTACGCTATTGCTCAGCCCTGCTCTTGTGCTTGATTGCTGCACGATGAGACCTCATTGTCAGTTCCGGTCTGGCGCGTCCACCTACGCGTTTCCTCAAGCAGAAGATGTTGAGGCCAAATTCACTCCATCAACACCAAGTACTAGCACAGTCAACGCATCGGTGGCTAGTAGCCTCAATGCCAAAGACCGTGCGTGCACCCACCACTGGGCTTTCTGTTGTCCAGCGTGACTATCGAGCTGGCCTGGTTCAATCACGGCGCTTCTTGTGTGTTTGTGAGTGCGCAGGTCGGCGTTTGCAGGGTCTGAGCATTGCGATCGGCGTGCTGCTGTGCCTGAGCGTGGCCACGTTTGCACTGACTACGGTGATTCGCAAGCAAGCCACCCACACGCGACCCCACTATCATCACCACCACCACCTCCACCGCCGTAGAGTCGGGGTACGTCGCCACCCAGATTGAACACGATGCAATTGTGGGTATCCAGAGGTGCCGTCTCATCAGGGAAAATACCTCGCTTGGTGGGCCATCTTATGGACTGCAGTTTGTGGTCGATGATGTCTGAAAGCAGCCGCAGAGCTCTGGATCCACCACAGCTCGACTGTCCCTCCCGGACCTCCGCGCCCGATCGTAGCTATGGAACCAATTCCTGTTTTAGCAGGATCGTACGCAAAATCGTTTGTATCATTTTCACATCAATTGATTGTTTCCAACTGATATGATCTTTGCAAAAGAGCCATACAACAATAGTTTAGAACATATGTTCCTTCTGGAAGCTCCCTGCTTTCATTTTTCTTTTTTGACGAAAAAAAAAAAAATGTCGCGACGTGCACTGGAACACCAGGCCGTGCGCGCCGTGGAGCGGGAACGGCAGCGTGCTGCTGCTGGTATCTTTGTTCCAGAGCCTCCCAAGAAGGTGCGTGGTGGACTGTGCAATCAATATGCAAGTTGGGCATGTGTTGGAAATGCATGTTGGAAAGCTAGGCATGGTTCGCTGACATGGCCAGTCAGGAGCTTTGCCAGTCTCGAATCAATCGATGGTCGACGTTTTGGCCAGGGACGCAGGTGCGCGTAGGAGTGGGCCATTGGGTTTGGCCTCACGTTTTTCCTTTGATACTGCATTGGCTGCGTTTTTTTTTTTTTGTTTTTTATTGCAGGATCCTCCCGGCACTTTTCCATATGTCTGCGACTCCAAGACCATGAACCTGGGCCATGTGCTCTACAGCAACATTCGCGATAGCTCTTACTTTCGCGAGCGCTGCGCGTAAGTTTTGCGTTGCTTCGCTTGCGACCTTGTCCTCTCTTTCCAGGGCTCTTTGATGCCCCTGAGCTGGTCGCGCCCATTCATGCCTGCCACCCTGGCCCAAAAGTAAATCATGCCGCCTGGTTAGCTCCACTGACTCGTTGGCCCGACCTCACGCTTGTTTGAGTTTGGCTGGTTTGTGTGTGTCGATATCCACCTGTATCGCGTTGCGCAGGGAGCTGGAGAGCATCGATCACATCATTGATGAGATTTACGAGCAAGTCAACCATCTTGGTGCGTCTTGCCTCAAGCCCTGGTACAATCCGGACCCGGTTGTCCTTCGGTTGGCCTGCCTTCTTGATCGCCCCAGCCAACCTGCGCGCATTCTGCAACCCTGTTGTTCATTCTTCTGATGAGAGTCCATTGGCACTCATTTTCTGGTATGCGCTCCTCACATCGATAGAACCCTTTGTGCGCAAGCCGTCCAACGCGCCTAGCACCGCGTTTTGCCTGTTGTACACGGTTGGTCTCATTTCCTCAGTGCAGCACAGAAGACTCATTCTAGCTCATTTGAACCTCTCCCTTCAGCAACCCCCGCCCTTGACAACCCCTTGTCTGCTGCTCATCATCATCTGCCCATCATCGTGCGATTGTAGCTCTTCTGCTTTCGTCCCAAGGAACGCGACTTGGACAAAATTGTGACGCACAAAGATTCACCCTACATCAGGGCGATTGGCTTTTTATATCTGCGCTACACGGCCGATGCCGACACCATTTGGACCTGGTTTTCCGATTTCCTTGATGATCCCACGCCTCTCAAGGTCAAATACGGTACGACACATCCGCTCGATCGTACCACATACCACAACCACCCATCGTGGCATGCCTCCCTACGAAACAATGGGTTTGTGCCGCGACAACGACACAGCACAGTGAAGAGCCTCTTGTTTTGTCGGAATGCATAGCACATGAGACCAATCCAAGACCTTGGGAATGTCCACTTGATGTTTGCAGAACGGTTCTAGAAGCGATTTGTCTTGCCCACCTAGTATGGCTCGCCGCCGCCACCATCATAATTGCCTGACTTTGATATCAAACGTGTCAATGACCTTCGGCGATTTAAACTTGCCACCAAGGTCTTGCTCGTTACAGAGTGTTGCATGTGGGGATCTTTCCAATATACTTTTTGTTTTCCTGCCTTTTCATTTTTTTTTTTTCCGCAAGTCAGTGACTTTAGCATGCTCACCCTTTTGCCTTTGTTTTTCCATGCAGCCAAAATGGCTCCTGAGGAGCCCATTGGACTGTGGTTGCGAAGTTTGCTGACGGTGCGTATCGCATGTGATCTTTAAGAATCTTGCCAGCATTGCTCGTACTGATGCAAGGTGTTCTTTGTACAGGACTTGCAATATTGCGATCCGCAAGCACGTTTGCCTCGCATTCCGGTGATGAAAGAGCGTGAGATTCGCGATTGGCTCAAGGACAACCCTTACAGCCCTCAAAGTTTCGAGGAGGGCTACAAGGAGGAAGAGGACGAAGACGCGCAACCCGTTCGCGCCCGTGATCCTCGGTAGGGTGTGTAATGGTGTGTTAGGGCCTCGTTTAGGGATTGCTGTCTGACGTATGGTGTGCACGTTCATGTAGAGCCGAGGCCAACGTACCCCTGCCAATTCGCTCGCCTTCCCCGCCTCCGGTGCGCAGTGGTCGCGACCGCGATGCCGCACCAGATGATCGCAACCTGGATCGTCCTTACCGCGATGATGGGTATCGTCGCTCGTCACGAGATTGCGATGATGGTTACCGTCGCTCGTCACGGGATCGCGATGATGGGTACCGTCGCTCGTCACGGGATCGCGATGATGGGTATCATCGTTCGTCACGGGATCGCGATGACAGATACCGCCGCTCGTCGCGCGACCGCGATGACCGCGATTACTACGGCGGCTCGCGGGATAGGGGCAGCGATTACCGCAGGTCAGATGATCGTGACTATTACGGCGGCTCGCGAGACCGAGGCAGTGATTATCGCCGCTCAGACGATCGCGACTATTATGGCGGCTCACGGGACCGTCGTTCCAATGATCGCGACTATCGCGGATCCCGCGATCATCGACCCCGCTCCCGCTCTCCCCGTCGTGATGATCGCCGCTAGACGGCCGTCCAGCTCTGGCATCTGTTTGTTCCCTCGGCTGCTTTGCAGCTTTTACGTGTCTGTTGAAACTCCTTTTAATCAAAAACCAGTACACCGAATGACAATCAACCGCTTGCGAATGCTCTCATCCCGACAAATAGGCAGGGCCAGAGCTGGGAGATTGCAGGGCTCGCGACCAGTTCTTCAGGGATCAATTTTGGCCTCAGCAAGCCAGACTCACCTGCCTCGGGGCATGGCGAGATGGGTACAGTGAGTAATCTGTCAAGATCATGTTCTCGATCAAGGGGCAAAAAGATTCCAATCACTCGTGCCTTGCGGCACCTGGGTTTGGGGATACTCATCAAGGTCCACGGGCGGAGGTGTGGTCGCGAGGGTTAGTCCAACAACGGCCAGCACATCATCGGGCTGAGTCAAACGCTCCAATAAGGATTGGACCTGCAACAGATCTGGTGTCCACACGCGGTCCAAGATTTGAACTTGGTCGTCACCCAGCCGAGCGCGCCACAAGGTCAGCAGTTGCTCCGCCGCCGGCCGACCAAACAAGTCCAAAGCCACCACATGCCGGTCGTGACCTGGCGGGCAGAATGATCTCAGTGTCATCCACAGTCCTGGTGGGAGACGGGCGTACACAGAGTGGAGTGAAGATGAGATGGGGTTGTGAGCCGCGACATGCGGCATGCAGCTCGGACAACGGAAGAGCAGAAAAGGGCAGCCAAGTCAAAAGATGTGGTGGGGGGATCAAAGAAGCACACAAAAAGCCTACCAGCAAGCGGGGTGCTTTGGTTCGCACAGAGCAAATGGACATCATAGCCATATCGGTCATCTGGGGCTGTGACCGTGCTGTGACAACCCAAAAGAGCGAGGGAGCGCAACAAGGCCCGGACCGTGACCGCTGAAGCCACGGATACAGCCAAGGACTCGTGCGCGAGGGTGCGAAGTGCGCGCCACGGCACTGTGGCCCACGGCTCGCCCACGGAGAAGGCTACACGACCCAGCGGCCAGAGCCAGGTTTGGTCATTGGAGAGGGCGCATGCGACCAGCGACAGAGTGCTCTGGCCCAACAAACAGAGACCTGGGTCACTGAGGATGGCGTGCACCTCTACGCTGCGAGAAACAGGCCGAACTGGCACGCAATGCACGACGAGGGTTGGGTCGGGAAGAGGAAGCACACTGAGGCAAAGCACAACCTCATCTGTGGGCCGCCATTCGTTCGTCATCTCGAGTACGGCCTGGACGAGCGTATCACCGTTTGGCAGTCGCCGGGCACGGGCGGATCCGAGCAGCTTGGCCCCTGGTTGAAATCGACGGGGCATTGGGACTTGTAGATCTACAGGCAGTGCTGATCCGACAGGCTCTCCATTTAAGTGGTGTGCATATGCAACCAACGTGCGCTGCAGGATGACCGCACATTCCTGATTGCGAGCGTGAGCGACGGCGCGCCCGAGGCGGTGCCGGCCCAGAGCCGAAACCAGCGTTGGGTGAAGTTGGGATTGACTTTGTTGCAACGGAGCCAAGACCAGACGTGCTTCAGACCCAGCCAGCGCGCTGGCCGGTGGATGGCAGAGCCACATCAGGTGCCGTAAGGCGGGGTGACCGAGTAATGTTAACCCAGCCACGCCAGGTGGCTTGGCAGAGCTGGTGGGAGTGGGCGTGGTAGCTGGCCAGTTTTGCCATGTGGGCGAAGTGTTCCTGAGGAGGGCTGCACCGGAGCTAGCGACCAGAAATTCGACGTGCGGATCAAGCTCAAGTGCAACGGGTGGCTCGTGCAAAGAACAGGTCCAAGAGGGTGGGTTATCCTTTTGAGAGGCACACAGTGTATCCCTCGTCACCTGGACGCCGTGGAAAAATGCAGGGTAGTGACAGCTGGCGGGGGCACACAAGACGAGGACACGGGAGAGACGATGCAAGACTGACCTCTGTTGCCGTGATGAAGTACAGATCGACGCGATGTGCCGGGTCATTGTGGCACATGCGCAGCTTGTGAGCAGTGTCCAGCAGCGGTGCCCAGCGTTCAGCGTAGCGTAGCTCTATAGATTGGGCGTCAAATCAGCAGTGGGGTGGTTTTAATCAGAGCAGGTTTCGGTGTCGTGAGACGCAGCGGTAGGGCACACGTGCACCCACCAGGCGTCAGAACGTGGCAGCCACCAGAAGCTTCTATATCAAGTTGTCCCAGCAGTTGAGTTCAGTCGGTGAGGTTACGTTGGACGTGTGTTTGGAGAGCGCCCGGACATGTCATGGGAAGCTAGTCGGGCGTGGTCGCGGCAGGCTGCGGGAATTGGATTTTTTGGCAGACAAGAGTCCAGCTTACCAATGCAGAGAGCGCGTAACTGACGGCGCGGGTAGCCGTAGGGTCGGCGCAAGGCCAGAAGGACAATCACATCTAGACCAAGGTTCAGGCGAACGGGGTGGGACTTGATGAAGATACACTGGCATGGCGCATGATCGAAATTTTCAAGCCCGGAAAAGCGTCCCAACCTCGGGGCCGCGGCGAATGAGGGACAGCAAACAAGGGATCAAGGAGCCGGCGCGGGCCGATGGTTAGGACGGCTTCAATATCTAAAAGCGGTGGGGAGCATGAGCAGAGCGTCCCGGTCTTGCAAAGACCGTGACATACAGCAGCAGCAGTAATTGCCCACCTGTATCGAATTCATGTGCATAGCTGCTCACGATTTTGTTTGAGATCTAGCAGTCCGGTAGCAGATGCACAATGAACAAATAAGTGCAGACGCAGGGCATGGGCTTGTTTGGATCCTTGCCAAAAGGCAAGAGTGGCCGAACCTCAATTCGCCGCCCATGCCAGCGCACGGTAGTGGGGCCGTAGCCCAACACCAGGGTTCCAGGACCAGGGGGGACCTGAGACACACGACAAGGATAAGACTGTGCGTGGTGCATGGGCACAGCAGCTGCTGGGGACGACGGGGTGGCGGCTGAACCAACCGCAAGCGGCTCGGGACCGTTGGTGGGTGAGCAGGTAAACAGCAGCTATCAAGGCAAGGGCCCGTGGTGCCAAGTGAGGCAGGCATGCCTGGACATGTTTGAGGCCAGCAGGGACAAAGCGGCTGCTCGCTGCCAGTGAGCTAAACGCCTTTGATTCCCACCTCGCCCGCCGTTCGCACGACAATCTGCTCCTCGCCACGAAGGGTCGTCACGGTCGACAGCTCCTCGATGCAATCTACCACCATGCGCGTAAGAGGTGAGTGCCAGGACACGCACCACCAGCCTGAAGAGCAGCACCAAGGGAAACTCCTCAGCCTCAGAACGCGCCGGGCAGCTAGCTGCAATATGGACCAAGTCCACCGGGCTTGAATGCAGCGGGAGGGAGAAGCAAACCCCGCACCAGCAAAATCGTAGTGCTTGAGCTGCCGCAAGGCCACCGGCTGTTCCTCGTGTTCAGGCGTCACCGCAGGCTCCCACAAATCGAGTCGCCGACGCCTCCATCCATGCGCCTGCTCCACCCCACCCTCCTGCCCATATTCTTCCCCACGTTCTTGCCCGTCCTCCTGCCCTCCCTCCTGCCCGTCGTCCCACACCACTGCCACAAGTCCTCGTCCCCCTCCATTCTCAACAGCCCCTATAACTTTGAAAAGAAAAGTGTGTGTGTGTGTGTGTGTGTGTGTGTGTGTGTGTGTGTGTGTGTGTGTGTGTGTGTGTGTGTGTGTGTGTGTGTGTGTGGGCGAGCTCAGAACGTGCTCCAGTGTTGGCGAGTGTGGAGAACACACACGAACACACACACACGCGCTCTCTCACAGGGGAGAGGTGACATGGGGTATCGAGATTTCAGGGCTGGGGTCAAAGGGGTGGACTGGACTGTCTGAGAGCCCAAGCTCAAACAAAAACCTTGTATCTTTGGGATTGAAATTTTGTTTGGTACTGCGATAGCGGACCCGGGGGGGGGGGGGGGGGGGGCGAGA
>NW_001865061.1:529959-536132 GCF_000002865.3 Monosiga brevicollis MX1
TAGGGGCCCCGGGGGGGGGGGGGGGGGGGACAGAAAAACCTCGCACATAAAAGAGCCTTCAGATAAAACAGCACAAGCACAAGCACAGATCCAAGCACAGGAACAAGCACAGGGCCACACGACTGTTTACCAGTCATCGCCTTCCACGGGCTCCAAGCCGCCGGCACGGCCGACATAATCACAAAACTCCTTGAATAGCACCATGCCACCGTTGTTCGTATCAATCTTGGCAAACTCTGTCGCAGCCTCCTCGTCGCTCAGCACACAGCCCAGCTTGAGCATGCCAGCCTTGAACTCGGCCAAGTCAATGCGGCGATCATCGTCCTCATCCAGGCCGTCAAAGACGTCCCACAATCGCTCAAACAGAAACGCGTTGCGCATAAAGGCTGGAAACTCCTTGCGCTCAACCCAGGCATCGCCATCTCCATCCTTTAGCGTTGTCTTCTTGTAGGCCCGCATAAGAGTGGGTTTGCTCAGGGGCCAACCCTTCTCCTCGACCAGCTTGTCCAGCTCCGCCAAGGAGCAGCCTCCGTTGCCGTTGTAATCGGCTTGGCGAAACAAGGCACCAATGGCCTCTTTGCTGCCGATGGCAGCCAGCAAATCTTTGTTGGCTTGGTCTGGGGCAATGGCATCGAGCAACTTGTTTACATCAAAGCCCGCCGTTGCCGAATCTGCCGATCCAGCATCAGTGGCATCCTCCTGCCATTGAGCATCAGCGGCCTCAATGTCCGTCCCCACGGCGCGTGCCGCGTAGGCACAGAACTCCTTGAAGAGGATCTGCCCGCCGCCATTGGTGTCAATCTTAGCAAACTCTGTCGCAGCCTCCTCGTCGCTCAGCGCACAGCCCAGCTTGCGCATGCCGGCCTGAAACTCGGGCAGGTCAATACGACGATCATCACCCGTGTCCAAATCCTCAAAAACATCCCACAGCCGCTCAAAGAAGAAGGCATTGCTGATGAACGCAGCAAACTCCTTGCGCTCAACCCAGGCATCGCCATCTCCATCCTTTAGCGTTGTCTTCTTGTAGGCCCGCATAAGAGTGGGTTTGCTCAGGGGCCAACCCTTCTCCTCGACCAGCTTGTCCAGCTCCGCCAAGGAGCAACCTCCGTTACCATTGTAATCGGCTTGCTTCCAAAGCGACTTGAGAGCTTCCTGACTGCCAATGGCGGCCAACATGTCCTGCTCCGCCTGCTCCGGTGCCACCTTGGCCAGCAAAGCCTGGCCTACAATTCAATGCAATGCAAGCATGGGTCGGGTGAGACATGCATCCTCCCAAAATTCACCATAAACCAACGCTTGAGATAGGACGGAAGGCGGATACTCAGCAATGTGAGCTTACCGACAGGGTCAATGGCGGAGCTTGCTGCGACGGGTTTGGGTTCTGCAGCCTCCGCAGGTTGCTCGGATTGCTCAGCAGCCTCCGCAGTATCAGTCCCCTGTGCTTGGTCAGCATCCTCCTCAGTTGCAGCTTCAGGTGCCTCGGGCTCATCGGCCGGTGCCTCGGGCTCATCGGCAGGTGCCTCGGGCTCATCGGCTGGCGCCTCGGGCTCATCGGCAGGTGCCTCGGGCTCATCGGCAGGTGTTTCGGGATCATCGGCAGGGGCTTCGGGCTCATCGGCTGGCGCCGGGAGCTCATCGACAGGTGCTTCGGGCTCATCGGCTGGCGCCGGGAGCTCATCGACAGGTGCTTCGGGCTCATCGGCTGGCGCCTCGGGCTCATCGGCTGGCGCCTCGGGCTCATCGGCAGGTGCTTGGGGCTCATCGGCTGGCGCCTCGGGCTCATCGGGCTCATCGGCAGCCTCTTCTTCATTAGTTTCATCGTTGGCTGCAGTCGCGGGCTCCTCGGCGTCAGCAGGCTGCTCCTCGGCCGGTTGCTCGGCAGACTCCTCTGTCTGTGCAGGAGTTTCCTCATCCGCAGGTGCAGCTTCGCTCTCTTGAGCCACTTCACTTTCTTCGGGCTCAGCTTCTGATGTCGCTTCGGAAGTCTCGTGCACTTCAGGCGCTGGAGCTGTGCCAGGCTTACTCACGGGCTTGCTTGAGACAGGGCGGGATGAAGGCTGGCTAGGCGCTGAGCGCTGGGTTTCCTTCTGTGAAGCTATCATCAAAGCAGACGAGGCAAATGGGATATCCCCCAGGGCGTGAGTCTTGATGGAAACAACTTTCGTATGCATCTTCTGCCGTCTCGGAAAGGTGCTCTTTGGCGAAATTATACACGACAAACATCACAAGGCAACACCGAGCCGAGAATCTTAGACGTACGGGCGGGTCCCTGGTCTGCGAGCGTGCGAAAGTATTTGGCGCCATAGCCAATGATGTCAGCTGGCTGATCGCGTAGCACCTAATCACCACCCATCGAGCATGGAATCGTGCGTGGGCGCACTTGAGCGCACGAGATATCACCAAGCTCAAGCGTTTATCTGGCATTTCAGGATGGCCTGGTCTTCTCCAAACGCAATCACGAGATACCACACCCAAGATGCACGGGGAGAAACACACCTCCTTGGCAAAGCCCCAGAGCAGCTCATCCAAGCCCTCGGGCGGCGCCAGCTCGCTTGGCGCGTATCGCGTCGTCATGTCCTCGGGCTGCTGTGCAGTCGCTCGCCCGTCTCGATCGTCTGATTCGAAAGGATGCGTCGCTAAGGCCAACTCGAATTCCGTATTGGTGAACCCAGAAAAATACGGCTGAAACTCCTTTGAAATATAACCAGCTGGTTGAAAACGTCTGACAATATATTGTCAGACGATTCTTTGTGATGATGATCTAAACCAGATTTTGTTCCACGACAAGTCAATAGATATCTTTTTAAACTTCAAATTTGGCTGCATTTACGTATAATTCCTATTCACAAAACTACTTTGTGCACTTTAATAAAACAACAATAACTCAACAATAACTCATATAGTTGAGTATATATCCACATATAGCCGGACATGAAACTGGATACCATCAGCAATAACGATGGCTACTTCGTGCCTGTTCATGGAGGGTTGCGACCCCGAACGGCTCCAGCTCTGCGCGCCCCTTCATTTCCTTGGAGGTCGGCGCTTCCGTTTGACCTGTCTGTATCCAGGAGGTGCCCAGCTCCTGGCCCCGAGCTTAAATGCTTTCGACTGTGAGGAGTGTGTTGGTGAGTCATGTCAATGACCATCAATGCGAGCAAGGGAAGGCGCTTGATTCACTGACCATCCAGGCACAGGCTTGGCAGTCGTGTGCATCTGTTTCCTCACGACGATTTTGTGTGGTACCTCATCGCAGTCTCCCTTCATGTGTTGACGTGGTGCAAAGTAGTCAGTCATCCGGCGCCCGATCGTGCAACCTAGAGTGCCTTTTATTTCCAGTCTTCCCGTCGCCACACCAGAGATGGCCGCGGCTCCTGAAGAGGCTGATGCACAGACCCGTGCTGGGTCCAGCGGCATGTGGGACCGAATGTGGAAAGATGGCGTCGCCCGCAACACGGCGTTTGACAAGGCAGGGCCTGCACCCATCTTGATGCAGGTCCTCAAAGAGGGCGTCTTGCCCAAAGGCCGTGCTCTTGTACCCGGCTGTGGCCGCGCCTACGCTGTGGTGGCGTTTGCCCAGCACGGCTATACGGTATGTAGTGGCCAGGGAGCCAAAGCAAGAGCATGGACCCACACATCCATATGCACGACGTGCGCGATACTGATTCCGATCTGGCTATTTTTTTTTTTTTTTTTTTTTTTTTTTATTTTTTTTTTTTTTTTTTTTTTTTTTTTTTTTTTTGGGTGGTGCTTCCTGCTTGCTCTGCATCAAGTAGGCCACGGGCTTGGACCTGAGCGAGACGGCAGTTGAAGAAGCTCAGCAGGTCCTTGAGGAAAATCGTGCCAGTTTGCAAGGCGAAGCTACCGTGGCCCTCGGCAACTTTTTCGAAACAACCGGCACCTTCGACGTCATCTACGACTATACGTTTTTGTGTGCGCTGCACCCCGACGCGCGCGCTGCCTGGGCTCAGCAACACAAAAAGCTACTGGCTCCCGGCGGTACCCTATTTACCATGATTTACCCAATCACCGAGAAGACGGGTGCGTCTCGTCCTCGTCGCGCGCATTCGGCCGGGCATTGTCTTTGTTCCTAGTGGATTTTGATCGTGCATTTGGCGTGAGCTGGATGCTTCTGCAAACAAACTTCCGCTCTAACTCTTGGCGCTCTGCTGGCGGGTTGTTGATAGGCGGCCCTCCTTTCCAGATGAGCATTGAATTAGTGCAGAGCTTGTTGGAGCCGTTGGGCTTTAAAGCCTCACGCCTTGAGATGCTGCCCGACGAGCTGTGCCACCCTGGGCGTGAAGGCAAAACCGCCATCGGCCTCTGGCAGCTGTCCGAGCAGTAGGCAACCAAGCGTGCCCGTACTTTCACCCGAACCTACCCTGAATGCTTTCCCACTTCATTCAAGAGCCCATGCTGGCTATATTATTGGTCAATTGATCAAGCTCTCTCAAGCCAATGGCGGTTCACATCATGATCATCACATCCTCACTGATTTAATCGTCAACTAATCAGCCCATGAAGCAAAAAAAAAAAAAAAGAACGAAAAGAAAAAAAGAAAAGCGACAGGGAGGGTGCATTTGTGAGGGCACAGCCCTCTATACGTAGGTACGAGCCCACGTTCGAGTTGAACATTGAGGAGAAACAGAACGCACGATGGACGAATTCGTAGATGCTCTCGCTGCAAGGCAGGCCGTATCCGTCAATCTACTTCACCAAAGTTGGTGTGACCAGTTTGTTTGGCGTGGGCTTGGGCCTCGCTCTGACCACGAAGTTTGGTGCGACAGACGAGGCAGCGAAGGGTAAAACTTCCGACATCGGTAAACTGATGGCGTTCTCGCAGCGCAGCGCTGAGCTGTTGGGCTAGGCGAGCAACACGGTCAACATCGGCAATGTCGATGCGACGCAAGCAAAAGTCCTCTGGCGCTGTCGCGCCGATGGGAGACAGCACAAGTGGGTCATAGTGGATGCCATCGTAGAGGAGCAGGATGGCTGAATCATTCGGGCGGTCCTGGGCATACATGTCGACCCGACCCGTCTGAATGTCGACGGCTCCAATCTGAACGTTTAAGGCTTCGGCAAGCAGAGCAATCTCAATCCCTCCTGTGACAAAGGGTGCATTTGTGCGCAAAGATGAGGCTATGATGCTGGCCTGAATGTTGGGGGTGAGGGAGCAACGGCAAGGGTGGATGAGCGTGCAGGCGACCTGCGTGACGTACCGCCCCAAGCGTCCAGCGAGGTGATCCACTTGCAATAGTCATCTGGACTGCGGCCCAGCGTGGCCTCGGTCCAGCGCTCGGGCTCAGCGCGAATGCGACTGGCTACAGTTTGACGCAGAGGCTGCACAATGGCATTGCTGACCTGAGCCGCGGGCTGCCCAGCAGCTTCTGGCGAGACGAGGTAAGCTATGCTACGAAAAAGACAGCTGTTGTCGGCAGGCACGACGCGACGGAGAATGCACTCTCCGTTGGGGTCACCCCCGACGGCATCAGCTGGAACTGTAGACCGGGAAGGTGCCGGCGTAGAGTCTGGGGCAGGAGGGTGCGAATCTGTCTGTACGGGCGCCGGCGTTGTCGACGCAACGGTGAGCGTGTCCCCCGGCCGTAATCCCAAGGCCTCAAGGGGCTGGCTGGGATTTGAGAGATTCAGCAGCGTTGGTGGATAGCCTAACGCGCCCCACACAGCATAGACATTCTGGTGAGCCGGGAGCAGCTGATTTAAGCGCGGCCAGGTGTCGTTGAAGGGCTGGAGCTCTTCGCGCCGACACACAAGCACACGCACCTGAGCGAAGGGCTTGCTCTTGTGCCGGAATGCCCGTGATAGTCGCCAGGTGTGCCAACAGCTCATGCAGCGGTGTCTGTGCCCCTATCTCCTTTTCGTCCAATCGCGCCTGACCTCCATCCCAACGCACGCGAAGCCGGAACGGCCGTCCACCCGCCGCTGCCGTCTGTGTCGTGGCCATCAAGATGATCTCGAAGACAGTGATGCTGCCAAGAGAAAAATGAACGCGAAGCCAGTGAGAATTTTAAAGCTCTTGGCCCGTGCGTGCACACACACACACACACACACACACACACACACACACACACACACACACACACACACACACACACACACACACACACACACACACACACACACACACACACACACACACACACACACACACAGTT
>NW_001865061.1:536807-539597 GCF_000002865.3 Monosiga brevicollis MX1
TGCATGCTTACTCATGTGGTCGGCATGGCCTAATTCTGCCCGCAGCATCTTCTTTGAGACGGAGATCAACTTTGGCTCCGAGGGTGGACTTTATGCTGAACTGATTTGCAACCGCGACTTTGAAACCCAAGGCGAGTCCATCCACCTCTCGCGCCCGGCTTCCTGGTATTGCCAGTGAGGGATCCAAACATGCTGCCAATGTCGTTGCCCGTTGCTTGAGTCTGGTCCATTTCGACTGACAGCCTGCCAGCCAAATGATTGGAGATCAGTCCCTCTTGTTGATGTTTTATTTTTTGTTGATTTCTTTGATGTTTTTTTTTTTTTTTTACTGTCGACATCAGGACTGTCTAAGGACAGGACTGTCTAAGAACGCATTTGATCCGCTTTTGCCTCGATCTCTCTCCTATATGGATGGCGAGTGGGACGTGGTTGTTGGTGGTGGGTCATGGCAAGACGCGGGCTCACCTGTGGGTTTTTCGGTCTGGTCCCAACTGTGTGTAGGTCGCGGTACCATTCCCACGAGCAAGGGGCGTGTTCATCTGGCACGCGAGGAACCGTCCCACCAAAAAAACCGCAAAGACCAGGCTGGCCAACTCCGGTACGGTGTCCTGCCTGGCCTACGTTTGCAAAGTTTTGGCTGATCCGACTCGGTCACGCATCTCATCCTGTCTGTGTTGATTGATGTCTTGGTTCCCCGGGCGCTGTCGTGGTGCGAGCAGCGACATCCCAGACCCCGATGCGACCGATTTCCGTCCCTGGTACGGTGTTGGCCTGGCCACCCTGAGCCTGACCGACAGCACGCAGCCCTTTTCCAGCAACCCGATGGTGATGCAGCTACAGGCCGATGCGCCCAACTCGGGCATTGGCAATGATGGTGAGACTGACGGCTCCGACTGGCTATTGTCTGAAAATGTCAGCTCATGGTGTCGCACTATTACCGGTCAACTCAGGCTACTGGGCAATCTCAGCGCGCCCTGGTGTTGGCTTTAATCTTACGTTCTGGGCCAAGAGCTCTCAACAGCTGGCCTTGCAGGCCCAGCTTCGCGATCGCGCCTCAAGCCAGGTCGTGGCCTCTGCCGGCTTGGTCACCTTGACAAGCCAAGTCAACAGCTGGACCCGTTACGAAGTGTCCATTCCGGCTGCGGCGAGCTTCGTGCCAGCCGTCAGCTTTGAGCTTGTTGTGGCCAACGGGTCGGGCACCGTCTTGTTGGACCACGTGTCTCTGATCCCGCAGGACGCCATTTACGGTCTTTTCCGCGCTGATCTGGCCAACGTTCTTCATGGTCTCAAGCCTGGCTTTGTCCGTTTGCCTGGTGGCAATTACCTCGAAGGATATACTGTGGACACGCGCTGGAACTGGAAGAATGCCCTGGGCAACCGCGAAAACCGCTCCGGCCATTTTAACTCTGCTTGGGGCTACTGGGTCACGGATGGCATGGGTCTGTATGAGTTGATGCTCCTGGTGGAGTTCCTTGAGAGCCAACCTCAAGTCTCCATCTACACGGGTAAGTCGCATGTCTCGCCAAAGGGCAGCTGCGCTGCGCGCTGTACACGCACAATGTTTGGTGTGGTTGCAACGGCTCTTGACCTGAATTTCCAACAACTGCTGACACCGCTCTGACGATGATGGTGCGTGGTAGGTTATTCCATGGGACTGCCGTACGTGCCGCTGAATGAGAGCGGATGGATTGTGCAGGATGCGGTTGACCTGATTGAGTTTGTCAAGGGCAACACGAGCACGCCCTATGGAGAGATGCGTGCAGCCATGGGTCACCCGGCGCCCTTCTATCTCAACCGCCTGGAGGTGGGCAATGAGGAGCACTTGATGGATTCGGGCAGCTACCCGGGTCACTACAAGTTGATCACGGATGCCATTTGGGCCAAGTATCCCGACATGCAGGTGGTGGCTTCGGGCCGCTGGGGCGGTTTTAACGGCGACGGCAGCCCGGTATGTTTGTTGGGTCGTGATCTGCCGATGGGCATCGGTTACTCTCACACCGACGCGACGTGCGCGCGCGTAGTGCACCTCGGGCAATCCACCCATGCGCTGTGACATGTGGGATGACCATTACTATGAAGACCCGGACACGATGGCAGCCATGACGACGCAGTACGATGCTTATCCGCGTGACTTTCCCGACGTTTTTGTGGGCGAATACGCGGCGCGCGGCAACGGTCAGGAGCTGGCGTTGCAAAATGCCTTGGGTGAAGCGGCCTTTTTGCTGGGTGGGGAGGCCAACGGCGATAAGGTCAAGGCGACGAGCTTTGCGCCCCTCTTCGGCAACGTCTACTACCAGCAGTGGCTCTACAACCTGGTCAACTTCAATGGCAGCACCCATGTCAGTACTTGTGTTGTGACTTGCAAGTGCAGGAAGAGGCTTTGAGAGGCTTTAGGACGTTGAAGAAGGACACTGAATTGCGCATCTCACTCTTCGACTTGGTTTCTGGTTTGTTTGTTGTTTTGTTTTGGTTTTTGCTTTTTTGGATGTGCGCAGTTTGTGCTGCCATCTTATTATGTGCAGACAATGCTGCAGGCGGCACGGGGTACGGTGTACGTGTCGGAGATGTCGCTGACAGATGGCTCGAGCTTGACGCGGGTCGTGGCAAGCGTGCAAAACAACAACACGCTTCATGTCAAGCTGGTCAACTATGGCAGCCAGCCGCAGCCTGTAACGATTGTGGCGCCCACTTTGGGATTGCACGGCACTGCCAACATCACCACGCTGACCTCGACCACGGGCCCGTCGGCAGCCAATAGCCTCGATGAGCCCAACGCTGTCGTGCCCACCA
>NW_001865061.1:540014-541642 GCF_000002865.3 Monosiga brevicollis MX1
TAGAGGATCGATAAGAGGCGGTGGCAGCAGCGGTGGGGGAGGGACGAGTGAGCCCCATGTGCGGTGGTTTGTGGGTGGACCGCTAGGCGTGGGCTCCAAGTGAGATTTGGCAGTCAGACGAGTGGCGATGGAGCCAAGTGAGTCCTTTGGATTGATCTCGAGAAGTTCAAAGGGGCAGCGATTGCCGTTTGACTCGCGCAGATCAGCGTGCTGCCGCGTTTCCCCCCCCCCCCCAAAAAAAAAAAAAAAATAATAATAAAGGTAGAGGAAGGAAGGAAGAAGAGTGGAGGACGAGGAGGAAACTGGAAGCGGGCGATCTTGCTCACGTTCCCCGTCGACCTCACATCAAAAGGACGGAGGACGGCGGCAGTGGTGGGGGTTGTGAGCAAGTGATGGGGCGACGGGGATAGAGTTGCGATCGCATGCGGTGGACGACACGTGTGTGTAGAGCACGATCGGCCTTGGATGTCTGTCTGTGTGTGTCGGTGTGTGTGGCAAGCAGACGGTGGCGTTCTCTTGCGTTTTGATCACGCGCCAGACACGGGTGAGGGCTCGCAACCATGCTACAGGGTGCATCTTTCCCCTTCCTTCAAATGGCGGCTTGCCGACCCTGATAAAGCGATCAAATCCATCTGCCCGGGTCCGATCTGGTCCGATCTGGTCTCGTCTGGATGGTCTGCTGGTCTGTCTGTCCCGCCCCCGTATGTGTGTGTGTGTGTGTGTGTGTGTGTGTGTGTGTGTGTGTGTGTGTGTGTGTGTGTGTGTGTGTGTGTGTGTGTGTGTGTGTGTGTGTGTGTGTGTGTGTGTGTGTGTGTGTGTGTGTGTGTGTGTGTGTGTGTGTGTGTGTGCACGTGTGCAGACAGGCGCGTGAACGGGCGCCATCTGTAAATCGGGCAGTGGCAAGGGGTGGGATCGCGGGCCAAGGCCGGGTGGTAGGTAGCCATTGGGGTGATCATCTGGTATGTTTGCTCAAGATCGCCAGTCGTCCAGAAGCCCGGCTGGCATATTGCCCGACTGCCGCTGCCCTTGTTGCTGCCGTTGGCCGTTTGGGGTTGGGTTTGATCATTGAGGTGTGGTGCCATTGATGTTCATGTGTGGTTCATTAACTTTAGATCTCTTATGTGTGACGTCGTTCAAGTGTGGTGCGAGCGTCCTTGAAGTGTGGCTGGTACCTTGAACGGCTCTTTTTGCTTTTGTTCTTGGGTGCATGCACACCTTTTCTGCTTGCGATGACTTTTTTCTCTGTTTTTGATCTGCTCTCGCAAAATGTCTCTTGAGCTCCGCGACCTGACTTGCGTTATCTCTTTCCACATTTCCATTCTTTTTAAATTCTCTGATTTAGCATGACTTTTACATCAAGTCAACAGGCAGTCCGAACCATCTCTCTGATCCCAATGCCAGATCATTATCATTCTCTAAAATTCACCCAAACATACCTTTACGTCTCTTCACAACTCCCCCAACCTTATACGCTCTCTCTCTCTCTGTGCTCTCTCTGTGCTCCCTCTCTCTGTGCGCGCGCTCGCTCATTCTCTCGTTCTCACCGACACACACCACAACACTGCTGGCTCTGCCCTTTACGGCTCCATCCGGCTGCATCCCGGCCGTGATCTCGGCCGGCCACCCCT
>NW_001865061.1:547987-584653 GCF_000002865.3 Monosiga brevicollis MX1
GCTGATCTTGCCCCCCAGTCCTGATCAAAACGTGACCTCAGCCCCTCGCTGGCCCGCCTAGTCCGCACAGACGCGCCCGCACACTCCTCGTCGCATCTACATGATGAGCAGTAGCAAGCCCACGCCCCCGCGGCGCAATAAAAAGGGCAAGAAATACCTCACGGATGGTAGCTCATCCGAACCAGAGTCCAATCCCAGCAGCACGGCCACATCTCCGCGCTCTCTCCGAAAATTGGTTCGAGGCACCACCACAGACCTGCGCAACACGGCCAGCCCCAAGAGCAGCCCCCTCCTCAAACGCTTCAACCTCTTTTCCAACCGGAAAAAGTGCGGCCCGCACCATCCCAACTCCCGTTTTCACCCTCGTCTCGCCATCCCGCCCTCCCAATGCAACACGCCACCCTAATAATGCCCGTCGCTCCCGCTGCTTTAGAAAAGCTCCTGCTGCGCCGGGAACTAGCGAGCGCCCACCCTCGCGCTGGCGCCGGGCCAACAATAGCAACACTTCGATTAAACCGCCCCCCGAACCCCCAAAGGTTGGTGGTCCACCCTGTTGTTGACACGCGAAGATTGCATCACATGACCAAAACCGCGGTGTTTCGGCGCACTAGCGCGCAAACAGATTTGGACATCAACAAAAGCAACAACCCCAGTGCCACCCCCCCACCTTTCTCAGCCAACAAAACCGCGCTCTCCCTCACTTGCCCGCTTGCTCCGCGCCGCCGCAGACCCACGACTTTGAGCCCCACGATGTCAAGCTCCCAACTTGGTGTGACTATTGCGATGACCTCGTTTGGGGCCTGTTCCGCCCTTGCGTCCAATGCAGCGTGTGCGGCTACACGGCCCACGGAACTTGCGTCGAACACGTCGACCTTCAATGCCACTCGCAATCCTCCCCAGCACAATCCTCGGCCGGGTCCTCCTCGGCCAGCGCCCCTGGCGTGTTGACGCCGCAAGGCAGCGCTAATACCCTCACAGAAGCAGAACAGCCTTGCCCCACCACAACCCCCACCAACACTGGCCCTGCTGTTCGGAACCCCCACATTAGTCGCCTCGAGCGTAGCATTGCCTCCGTTTCCTCCATCAGCTCCATCCTCAGCTCGCAAGACGAAGGTACCACCACCGAGCAGCAACGCGCGCACCCCAAAGCCTCGCAGCCCGACGTACAGGTGGGCGGCCATGGCCTCCTCTCCTATCTCTCCGCCGCTGACATCCGTGCCAAAATCAACGAATTCAACGCCACCGCCACCGATGAACAGCTAGAGCTTCTGGTACGACCCCTGCCGTCGTCATCATCTCTCCGTGACCTTGCCCAACCCCTCCCCGGCTTCTCCCCTTGCTCTTCCACTGCTCATTCAGTCCGCAACCCTGCTGGTACGCAGGATGAAGTGGGTGATGACAAGAGCTTCAAGGGTTATATTCGCGTTACCCTCAACCTGACCCGCCCCATTCGTGTCTCGCGCGGAGACTTGAGCATCAGCATCTCACCCGAGAACACGGACACAACGGGCAGCCCCGAAGCCAGTCTACCCTCCCCCGGAATAGGCCCGTCCCGCTTCTTTCGAACCGGTTCTGGCGGGGGCAGTGGCCCTTACACCCCGTCGAGCGCCGCCTTTGACGCCGATACCTCCTTCTTCTTGCCCAAAGAGGTTTCCAAGGGTCTGCATGTCACGAGTGCCACCACCTCGCAAGAAGTCATTTCAATCCTGCTCCGCAAGTTCAAGGTCGTCAGCAACCCTCGAAAGTTTGCCCTCTACGAAATGAACCTTCTCACCGGAGGTGGGTGCTGCCGCTTTTGCCATTCCGCGTTGACTCGTGTCTTTCGCTCGCTGCCGTATACGATGACCTGCCTCGCCTTGCTCCGCTCCACCACCATTGGAACCGGCTCTGTGCAGAAAAACGTCGTCTCCGACGATTCGAAGAACCCTTGGCCCTCAAACTCCTTTGGGGCGGCAAGAACCGCGATCTCATCCTCTCGCTCGAAGAGTACAACAAAGACCAACATTTTCGCTGGGAGGAGTTTACCGACACGGAGCTGCACAACTTTTTGCGGATCCTTGAAGAGGAAGAGCAGGCTGCCGTCTGCGTCGTACGTCGCACCCGCGCACCCTGGTTGCAAACCGACCTGCGCTGCCCACTCTGAACTTGCTTGCCCTTCTCACTCGTGTCTCGCTGGTCGCCTCGTACCGCGACCCCAATGAGCAGGTGACGGCCAGCTACGATAAGCGCCGTGCCGAGTTACAACGCCAAATCAGCATGTTACAAGGGCCTGCCCCACCTCTTTCATCCTAACGCCCCTCGTCGCTTCCTGCGTCTCTTTTACAGTGGCTCCTATCCTAAAATCGATTTTATTCACAGTCAACCAACGATAGTCAACCTACGACGAGTCATTTCCAGCATGGCATGTCCAATCCTGCGCCTGCGCCGCAATCTGATCACATCCCCATGATTGCAGCGCTTCTTTTCGCATGGCAAGCTTCAAAAACATCCCAGATAGAGGTGTTCGCATGATAGCAACAATGCTCTCCGCTCGGGTGGCCTGCTGGTGCAGCGCATGACGCTTTTTCCACACACATACACACACACACACACACACACACACACACACACACACACACACACACACACACACACACACACACACACACACACACACACACACACACACACACACACACACACACACACACACACACACACACACACACACACACACACACAGAGAGAGAGCACGCGGGCGCGGGCGCGGACAACTTTGCTCCGATTTGATTTTTGATAGTTTTTAAATTTTTTGAACAATCAATTTCTGCTATGTGATGCTACTGTACACAATCCGCGCTGGGTTTTTGAGTTCATGTGTGCTGCCTGCTGTTGTCGCCTCGACTATTAGCTTAAGACCGAGTGTTTTGGCGGCGACGTGCCTGGGTATCAGCTCAAATTTGATAGACGTGAACCAAGAAGTCATAAATCACATCTCTCATCCAAAAATTTTCAAGGGTGTGGAGTGGCGGACAAGGATAAAGAATATACAAGAAAACCCGGTCGAGATGGCGACGAGCCGCGGTTGGGGTTCAAGTCCCAAGACTATGGCTTTGAGACAGAGGCCAATTGTGCCAAGGCATCCCAGGCGTCGCTTTCCGCTTCCACTTGGGCTGCGTCGGCCTGCAGTCGCGCTTGGTCAGCCAAGTCCAGCGCCGTATGATCCAGACTGGATGCTACGGGCTGGGCGTCCACGTATAAGCCGCTGCTGCGATCCACCCCCTCATACGTGGGGTTGTTCCGGGCACTCCGAGGAACCGGTTTGACATCGAGATAGCCCGGTGCCCCCTGTGGACCGGGCTTCACATCCAGATAGCCCGTTGCTTGACTTCGCGGCTGTACATCGAAATACGCTCGCTGCCACCGGCGCTGCTAGTGCCGCGTCGCTGACAGCATCCAAATCAAGCACATCCAGGTCCTCTCCGTCACCGCTGGTCGTTCCTCGCCGTGACACATCAGCGACTCGAACGGCACCCAGCATATCTGAAAATGTCACGACCTCAGGCAATGGCACAATCTCAAGGAGGTGGGGCGACTCTCGCCCCTTATACGTCGGCAAAACCGCCGTCCGTATTTTCTGTGCTAGCTCTTGCGCCTACACCACACATCACAGCAAACTTCAAAGTAAGAGAGCACAGCCAAGCCAAGATCGACCAGGCAAGTCATCGATTCGCGCGTCCAAGCATGCCAGTCGACAACAGGCGGTGTCGCGTATACCTTTGAAGCGCTGACGGCTTGAATCACAAGGCAAGTGAATCCCGTATCGCTGCACAGGTCAGTCTCCCGCCTGGCTATCACGGCCACGTCATCATTGCGAAAATGTACGCCCACCACGGTGCGAAGATCCATGGTATCCACCTACCCAGCATACAAACGAATTCAGAGGCGCTTCGTGAGCGGGATCCACACCGGTTCCTTCGGGGTGTGTGTTTTTGGTTTCATTCCACATGTCAATCCTTTCCAAGCCTAGCCAGAATGCCCGCTTCTGGCCTGCGTCACATGAATGCAAACCTCATGAAAGTCATTGGCATTCTTGAGAACGAGCCGCCCCTGCGGTACGATCATGCAGTAGACGGGCTCCAAATCGAGATATTTGCCCTGGTAACAAGCTGCACGGAGCTGGTCCATGGCGTTTTCGATGAGATGCCGACCCAGAGAATGAAGGTCAACGTCTAGCCATCGGCCAATAAGCGCAGACCGCATAAGCAGGCGAGGTGATGAGATAAAATCAGGCGCCAACCTTCTCAGTACGTGTCAGGTTTGATTCAAACTCACCGTCCACGAATGCGCGCCCCAGGTGGTACGCCGTGACACTGGTGTCCAAATCCTCGTGGAAGTGGTCACGTGAACGCTCAGGTTGGTCCAGGTCCCATACGGCCTCATCATTGTGGGGCACTTGCATGTGTGTGGCGGTGGCTTCCTCAAAACTGGGTGGAGTGTGATATGCCGGCAAAGCCTCTTGACTCGGTCGCCGTTGCTCCGGCTGAGCTGTGGCACAAGGTGCGGCTACTTCAGTTGGATCCTCGGGCATAGCGTCTGCCCAGTTCTCCGTCTGATGGGCCACGTTGACAGCGTGCTTGGCAACGGCTTGCTGCAGCTGCAGGGCTGACTCGGGGCTCTGGCATTGCAGATGATGGACCTCCAGCAAGTCGGGCATGTTTTCATCCTGCTGACTAAGCGCCAGCAAGGTTCCCCGAGCTTGACAATCAAAAACCAACGCCGGGTTCAGGCGCCAATCCTGGGTTGGTCAGCCAAGCATGCCCAGGAACAAAGTGAGATGGGCGCGATTAGAAGATACTTGGCAAATCAGTCACCCCTGGGGCATTCGCGCCCGCGGATACATAAACGAACATACCGGCTGTGACGTGTCTGTTGGCTGCAGCAGGAAGCGAGATGGTCCGATCCGGACTACCAGCTCCAAGTTGGTTCTGCCTGGATGGGGCAAAGCAAACACGTCTTCGCCCTCAAAGTGGCTGTCTATCGCGTCTACGCAAGGACCCATAGTTATGAAGGTGAGCGAGCGTGCCTCAAAAACCCCCGAAACACGTCTACAACATAAAACTGCATTTCAGATGGCTTACCGATGAGAAGATGACGCGCACTAAAGACCGTATCATTGCTTTCCAGCAGTTGCACCTCGGTATACACTGTCTCTGCTCGGGCCACGGGGGTCCCAAAATCGAACGTAGACGGTCCCATGTCTCGCAGAACGGCGTAGTGTGACGCGTCGGTGTCCTTTGCCGAAGGTGGCGCATCAGTCAAAACCGTCTGGGTTTCCAGGCGGTCAGACTGGGAGCTGGACAGCATCACAGCCGGCTCGTCGAGGGACAGCGTATTGATGCGGAGTCGGTGGGTGGCGTTATTCAGAGCACTCGACAGCTTCAAGATGCCTCGCCGCACCTCGTCGTCCGACGCATGTCCCCAGGCAGATGAATTGGCAGCCGCCGCCTCCGCTTGCGAGAAGGTCGTCTCCACATTTTGATGCACTTCCACAGGTGGCACAATCGTGCTGAAGGTGGTGATGGTGCTCAAGCCGCGCGAGTTGAGCAGGTCGTCAGCCTCATCCGTCTCAGCCACTGGGTTGTCCCTGTCCACCGGGCTGCCAAAGGTCGAGCGCAGCGAAATTGTGGGCAAGCGATGCACCTCCGCACTATAACACCCATGCACCAACACCAAATGAGTATGCTATCTGTGTATCCATATGATACGAATGTCTTTCAACAGCGACAACAACAACAGCAACAACAACAACAACAGCAACAACGACACAGACAACAAAAAACTCGTCATGATGCACTGATTACGCCGCCCCAGCCAGGAAGGGCAGGCGGGCCCACAAGCAGTACAAATAAAGCGGCACAAGATGCCCACACGAAAGCATACGAAAGGACCGAGAACCTACTAGTCGGTCGTCGCGATGGTAGCCTTGCGCCGGCGACGCTTTCGATAGACGACCAGCGCAACACAGAGCACGAGAACCGCACTGGCAACCGCCAGGATGATGGCCAGCATCTGTTTACTGGCGCCACTGTCAGCCTGACTGTTTCCCTGCCTTGCACCCACGGTGGTGCTTGCCTGCATTGTGGTCGGTGCCGGGGTTGTGGATGACGGTTTGAAAGCCGTCTGGGTCTCGCCTAGAACTTCCAATTGAAGGGCCCCGGCTTCAACGTAGATGTCAAAAAGGTCCGCCGTGCGTTTCCGTGAAAAGCTTAGCAAGACCCCGATGCTTCCAGCAAAAAAGTGCACGCTATAAACGTCATGGCCGGGCACGTAGTCAAAGTCACCTTCACGCAAAAGCTGGTCCAATTGCGCCCTCATGCCCGCCAGGGCAGAAGCGTTGCGCGCCAGCGCGGCATAATCACCCGCCAATAAGAAGCTGACATTATACTCGCGAGGTTGCAAAGCACACGCCTCGCGCAAAGCCTGGCCAGTGTACGTAGCCAGCGGGCGAAACTCCACTGAAACTCCACTAAAGTTGGTTCGAGCCAGTGCCACCGCTTTGAGAGGTGAAAAGCAAACCGTCGTGCACGCGCTCGCGGGGTAAGGCGCCAGACACTGTGCCTCGCAATGATCGCGAATGCCAACCATGATGCGCTTCTGGTTGTATCGAGTCTCATCATCCACAAACACGGCCTGCACCAACCCGAGGCCAATGGTTCCGAGGCTTTGAACGGCGTCGACCTCCACGGTGAAGGACGACACAAAGTTGCGGCCGTTGGCGCTGTCAGCCCGCAAGTATACGGCCCCATCCGTCGCCACTCGAACCGTCTCTGAGCTCGCGCCCTCATGGCTGGCATTCTCGGCATCTGGCGCGATAAGACCAGCCTCGCCGAGTACGAGGTGGTGCAATTCAAAGTCACCGTTGAGCGGCAGTGCCAAGTTACCCGCGGCTAGGGCTGTGCTGGCAATCGTGAATTCGCAACGCAACTGGTCAGCACTTAGTTGGCCGCCCACAATCTCGGGCACAGTCACAAATTGTTGTGCGCCCACCACCACATCGATCATCATGGAAACATCATTCTCGTCGAGCACCGGCACGAGATCCAATTCAAGCCGCAAAGCTTCCTCGGCTGTCATCAAGGTGGCTGGATCCACCTGCTGCTGCAAAGCCATGGCAAGCCGCGTAACCGCAGCCCCGGCATCGTTGACATTAAAGCACCCATCTTGATTGAAGTCGCCCAAAAGGTGCGCGTCCGGATCCCCACACGAAGAACGTGCAGCGCGACCTAGGTCTACCAGAGGTTTCGACCGGCGTCGACGACTGTCGTTTGCTGCAGCATTGATTTGCACGATCATTGTGGCTGCGATGGAGTCTCGGTTGTTGTAGGTGCCAATCGGCTCCTGGGCTGTGCTCCCATCCGAGGTCGCCAGCGTAAATAGCGTGACCACGCGTGCCACGACATCAAGCAGTGCTGGTTCTGCCGTCCCAGCCGCACAAACGAGGCGAGCAAACTCCACCACCGAAGCGGTACCGCCCGAGCCTACGCCGGCAATTCGAACCGTATGCTCTGCGCGGTTGATCAAACTGCTAAAATAGCCCGTCCAACCATGGCCGGGTAGAACCTCAGAGCACATCAGCAGATTGGCATCAAAGGTCAAGATGACATCGATCGGTCCGAGTGGGGCTCCACCTGTGTTGACGCGCAAGGGAATTTCAACGTTGCCCGCGCTGTATTGCAGGTGCAGGGGAAGGCCAACTGGGCTGCCCAAGTCGATGTCCCCGACCTCTGGCGCCAGATTGCAAGCGAATGTGGCCGCGTAAATGGGTTCTGTCAAGTTCCCGGCCGCAAACACGCGCAACGTGTGCCATTGCGCCCCGTTGGCTTGAAGCACGACGGAGCCCAGGGCCTCGTCCACGGACGCCGCACCATCACCCTCAATCGTAAAGGCTACAACATCTGATAAGGCCGGCCCCGCGCTGCCCCCAAAGTTTGGATAGAGGCGGGCGTCAGAAAACAATAAATCAAAGGTCGGCTGTGTAATCGTGCCAACCACCCCGGTCATCGTAGACGGGAAGGACCAAGCAGACACAGCGACCGCGTGCACCATGTCTGCGCTCACCGCAATGGCCATGCTGACATTGATGCGTGCATCCAGCGACGCTCGAACGTAAGCTGTAGTCAGCGGGCTTGAGGCAGAGGCCCGCCGAACAATTTGCGCATCCAGCGCCACGCTCGGATCGAGCAGTGCGCCTCCCTGTGCATCAACCACGCTAAAGAGCAACAGGGGGTCCGCATCTACAACAATCTCGGCCTGATTGCTGAGAATCAGCGTAGTGTGGACCTCTGCTGCCTGCCAATGCGGCGAGGCTCCATATCGATGTAGCACATCAACTGGTTGACGACCCGCAAAGGCTGGATAAGGCAGAAACTGGAGCGTGAGGTGCTCGCTGCGAACGATGCGCACGGTGGCTGAGGCTGTGACGTTGACGTGCATGAAGCTGAGCGTTAGGTTGACCTCGCCTGTGTACCCGTGTACATTTGCCAGCACTTGAAGCAGCCCATCCACGCGCTCAATGCGAACGAGTGACGCGTTGCTTGATGTTACTTGAGCCCGAGGATCCATCGTCATATCCTGATTATAAGTGGGAAAGTGCAAGGTGATACCAAGCACTCCCTCTGTGGCCAGTGGGCCACTGTTGAGCCGTGCAACCACGTCGCCAACAACCGCAAGCACGGCTGGTGCAGACAGGCTTGCTCGGTCCGGATCTGGTAGGCGTACGTCGACCAAGGCTGGCGCAACCGTGGCAAGCGTGCGGTTGCAGACGGGGGGCTGCCACGTCACGGCCAGCACGTCTGCATCCGCTGCCGCGCTGCTGGAATTGCGGGCCTCAAGAAACCACTCGTTATTGTGAAACACACGAATTAACGCCGGGTTGAGGGATGACACGACAATCCCGTCGTCTCCGTCGAGTCGCTGCTCGGTGTTATCACTAAAACGAGCCCGAGTGCGTATCACGGCCACCTCACCCTCCTGTGTCAGCGTGGCCGTGGTGTGCGCCACCAGCACGGGCGAGGTATCTGCAGTGCACTCGCCCACGACGTCCACGGTAGCAGCCGCCAGCACTTGGACCGAAAAAGCATCGATATGCACATCCGAATCACTGACCGATAGAGCCACATCCACTGCCGAGGCAGAAATGCTGGTGTCCGGCTGCACGCGCAGCAGAGTCTGGCCTGAACGCAAGCCCCGCACTACATATCGTCCGTGCACCAAACCCACCGAGGCCACGGCAGGCTCAAGAACAGTTGGTTGGGGCACGAGATGCGTAACATCCACCGCTTTTCCATTAATCGTGGCCCAGGCACGCACAATACTGGATTGGTACAAGCCGCTGCAGCCGTCTATACGGTTGAGAATTGCGTCGTCCAACACCAGTCGGAGCGTGCCTGGAGCGGGGCCCAACACGCGCAGCGTGCGCTGAGCCATCAAGGTGCCCAGCGTGGCTTGCACCTGCACCCCCGTGGCTACGGTGTTGGCAGTTGTAGCCACACTGCAATCAGCCATCACCAATATGCCGGTCGTGTTGGCTGAGCACGTGGAGCTGGAGGAGGCCGCAAAGACGGTGCCATCGGCCCGGTAGGCCTGCACTGTGGCTAGTGCCGTAGCCGGTGCAGCGGCATCAAGAGCAGCGGTGTTCAGCACTTGATCTCGATCAAATGCCAAATGCAAGGATCGAAAAGCGCGCGTCTCCACGATAATCGGGCCCACTTGCCGATCCTGTCCTCGCCAATGGAAGAGTGCGCGTCCTTCTAGTTGAACCGGGTTGGCATTGGCGAGCGTTATGCTGCCTGTGTCAAAATGCACAAAGGCATGACCTGCGCTCGGACCAGCAGTGATGGTAAGGGTGCACAGCCTGATGGGGGAGGGTAGCCGGTCCTCGTTCAGACCAGAACGGTCTGCCAGCGTAGCCACAACTGCTTGCGCCTGTCCATCCCCAGCAACCTCGCCAAACCAAGTGGCCGCGTCGAGGGTTAAGGCCATATCAACGAGGGTGTCAGCCTCGAACCGCAATGAAAATGCTCGCACCATCATAGGAGGATGAATCATGACGTCAATGACAGCCACATCTCCAGTAAAGAGTGGTGCATCGCGCATGCGCAACGACACGAAGCCTTCTGGTGCCGGAGCGACTGTGGGCTGCTGCAGGACGGTGAGGGTGGTCGGGACAGTGAACGGCGGCAGCGTGTCTACCGAGGCCATGACCACGAGCTCACGCTCACTGGTGAACCAGGATGCAGGGATCTGGAAGGCTACCTTGCACAAGCCTAAGGAGCTAGCCGTCACGGTGCAGGCAGCACTGGTGCTGAGCGAGGGACCCCCCGTTGTCGTTGACGCCGTAATGGTTACCAGCGTCGAGGCGACGTGAGCTTCGTCACGGGCGCCGCGCACCTCGACGGCTAGCGAAACAGTGGCCGCATCGTGATATACCATTGGGTTGCTGAGCAGGATGGCGCGAACGGAGGCGGCTGGGACGCGTTGGTCGCAGGCCACGCTTGCGCTGGCTCCCAGCTGCCCAGGCAAGTTGGTGGTAAAGGAGGCGGTACCACCAGCTGGCAAAGTAGCACCAAGGTGCACCAGCTCGACTCGCTCAAACTGTTCGGTAAGGTTATAAGATACAGCTCGAATAAGGCCGGCGGGCCCATGGTCCACTGCGGTCAAGCCCAGGTCAAGGGCGCCCGGAGCCAGGGGCGTGACTGGAGTAGGAACAGTGGTAGAGGGCATCGACGTGGGTAAAGCCGTCGTGGTGGGAGATGATGATGTGGTCACAGGCACAGTGGTGGAAGAGGCAGTCTGTGAGGAAGAAGAGGATGAAGTGGAAGTGGACCCGGTGGTGGACCCGGTGGCGGACCTGGTGGATGTTGTGGTCAGCAGCGTATCAGTAGGCATCACGGTGGTCGAAGTGATTGTGGAGGATGGGTTTGTCAACGTGCTGCTGGGACAGGTAGTCTCCTCGAGCGTTATAATATGCAGCGGTGAGTAGCCGTTGGCTCGATACAGCGGCAACGCTGGTGTGCCTGCACGCAGAGTTAAAAAGTTGGCCGTAGCATCCAGAACACCGTATTGGTAGGGTGTATCAATCACGTTTGTGATCAAACCGCCCGTGAGACGATCGACAAAGGTTTCGCCCTGTGCATTGGTCGTGCCGTGTAATACGGAGAGACCGACTGGGCCGTCCAGTGACCCCGTTCCGCGCACCTCGTATCGTCCCGCGCCAACGAAAGAAGCCTGCAAAAGTCCACCATTGAAGCCATCGCCCTTACTAAAGTTGACACGAAGCCCCGTCGTCACGTCAAGGGCTGCAAACTGGGAGGGGGCGAAGCTGCCTTCAAGGTCAAAATAAATGAGGGCGTCGTCGGGGGCCCTGACCACGTCATTCAAGCCACGATCCATGGCCAGAAGCTCGGCCCGAATTACCCAGCTACAACCTGCGTCCTCGGGCACGGCCCCTGCCGGAATAAAGGTGAGGTTGTCTATGAAATACAAATTTCCCAATTGAAGTTTATTGAGGTGGTTGTTGTCTTGGCCGTTGATGATACCATTTCCGTCGGCATCCATAGCGGCCGCAAGGGCGGCTGGAATATTTGCAGGGACACCACGGGCCAAGAGCTGCAGGTGGCACTGTACATCCCCGACATCAAATGCGCAGTCCCCGTCTATATCTCCGGGTTGGCGCTCAGTGGGGCAAGGCGTGGAGGGCCAAGCGAAGCTGCAGTTGGCAGCAAGCCTGGGCACCGCACGGCGCTCACGGGGCCGCGGCTGTCCCAGGGGCCGTGTCACGGGAGCCGTTGGCGCACCAAGGAGGCGCCGGCGTCGCCGATCAGCAGCCTCATGCACTTGCACAGACACGGCCCCTGCCACAAACTCGACGGGTTTGCTAATGAGATCAATGCTCGAATCCTCTGTTTTGGCTTGCACCAGACGAGCCGTGAATGCTGCGATGCCCGCCGTGTGTGCGCGGAACCTCAGCTTTGCTAGTTCTGGCAGGCCGGCCAATGGCACTTCCGGGATACCGGAGATCACGGCAATACCAAGCTCGTCTCGCATTGTAAAGGTGCCTGACCCAAAACTGCTTCCCGGTTGAGCCGATTCGAGTTCCACAAGGGAAGGATCAAAATCAACCTCAAGGACAAACGAACCGAGGCGAGGTACACCCGAGCCAACACGGAAGCGCACTGGCATGGTTAGGGTGGCGCCCACCGCTACGGGCGACAACGGCAAACCGGATGTGGCCCCCAGGTCTCCATCGAGATGGGCTGGGTGCAGATTGGTTGGCACCGTGAGCAGGGCTGGCAGAGCTGAGGACGAGGCGCCTGCGGGCGCCACCAACAGCTGTACTGGTGCATAGTCGTTGGCGCGCAAAGTCGTGATGCCCAGCGCGGGATCGATCTCCACTGCCGTGGAGCTTGAAGACGCAAACGTGAGCAGGTCAGGATATTGAAGGGCAAGTGTCGAGCCTGTGAACAAGTTGGCATACGTCAGGACCGTGCCGTCAGACCAGGTTGTGTCGACGATAACCTGAGCTGTATCGTTGACCTGGCCCAAATAGGTGCCGGACAAGCTGATGGGGCCGGCGCGCAGGGCTGCATTGCTGAGAGCAGCCAGAGTCACCTCATCGTCACGCACCTCAACCTCGTGCTGCTGGCTCATGACCGTCTCAATGGCGGCACCAAAGCCTGCAAGGCCCGCACTGAGGGGTTGGATGCGGCCCGTGTTAACGTCGAGGGTGGCTACTTCGGGCGTGAGTGCCATGACTGTCACGTAGCTGGCTGTCAAGCTGACGCTCTGGCTTGCACCATCAGAAAGGCGTGCCGTTGCCGCCAGCAACAACTGCTGACGTGTGCCACCGGTGTCGGCCAAAACCAAACTCGTGTTCTTCGGGACGCTGTCTGAGCCCGAGTACACCGGATACGGCGTCGTGGATAGATGGAGCGAGGCCAGGGTGACCACTTGAATCTGTACCGTGGCGGTAAAATTGATGTGTGTGAACGATACATTTATGGTGATGAGGCCGCCCGTTGCCCCGGCGGGCCGCAAAACGTCTCCATTAAGCGTGGCGTTGACCGTGGACAGTTCGGGTACGATCTCAAGTCGCATGCGTGCATCGCCGTTCATGATCTGAGGTCGAGTCGAAGCGAACACGAGAGTGACCAGCACATTGGCCTCGGTGCTCACTCCCAGATGCCGTGCCGGGTCTGCAGCTGTTGTAATGCGCGTCGGAAAGGCCTGTAGACGCGCCCCGACCGGAGCAGGAAGTTCATGCGTCACCCGAGCCCGAGCTGATGCGAGCGTCACGCGTGATGTGTTGGGGGCTGTACAAGCGGCTGGCACTTGCCAGTCGACGCGTAATAAATATCCTGAGCCGGAGCCCGCCGCATAGACATCGCCGGAATGCGTTTGACCGTCCGCCTTGTCCACAATGCCAAGCACCCGCTCGTCTAGCGAGCTGAGGGTCAGCGCGGCGGTGTCGAGCTCCGCACTGGTGCCATCAGAAAAAATGCTGCGAGCAGCAACTTGAGCCTCGGCAAACTCCGACGTGAGACGTTGCTGGAGCGTCATCGTGGCCAAGGAAACTTGATCGCGAAACAGAATCGCGCTGGAAGGTACGGAGACGGTAAAACCCGTCAGCACGGTCACTTGCAACCCTTCCGTCAATACGGGCTCATCCGATGTGACGACCAGGGTGGAACCAACTTCCACGCCATCCACACGAACGGCGCGCACCTCGGTTGCCCCGGGGCTCTGGCCCACTAGCTGCAACTGACCAGCGGCCGAGATACCAAGGGCCGCAGCCGTGCTGTTGAGGCTCAGCAGTGCTGGCAACAGCGGAGTGACATCCGACGCTGGGACAAAGACTCGACTGCCCAGCCGCAGATCCGTATGCGCGCGGATGACAGTACGCTGATATAGTTGCGCGCACTCGGTGCCCATTGTGGTCGCTCCCTGAATTGCATTTAGGACGGGGTCCGCAAGCTCAAACTGAATCGGCAGCTCCGGATATACTATGTAGAGAAGCGTGACGACCGAAAGATTCACCTGGTCCATGCTGATGATAATGGCTACGGGGTGGTCAGGATGTGCATCGGGACCGACCAGGATTTGCGAACAATCTGAGGTGAGCGTGACGCCGCTCGTATTGGTGCTACACGTAGCCACGCCATGAAGATCGATCAAAGGGGCCTGAGGCAGGCCAGGGATCAACAGCGGTGCGATGTAAGCGGTTGTATTCAGTGCCGTTATTCGGCCCATGTGTACCAAGAGCATCGTTTCGGGCATGATGATGCCCAGGGGAGTGGGAATGGGCTCCAAGTGTACCTGGCCCACACCTTCAAGCGACGCGCCGGTGCGGTCCACTACAGTGGCGTTGGTTGGCCCTAGAATGAGAGTATCTGCCGCTTCGTCTGTAGCCGAGGTGATGCGTACGTGCACGGTGGCGTCTCTATTGGCCACGAGGCTGCGAAAGCTGACAACTGCCAGGCGCTCCATGCCCGTCACGCCGCGAACGGCCGATCGAGCCACACCCACCACACGCACCAGTCCGGCTTCGTAATAGGTCTCCGCCCGCCAGACATTTGTGTCGACCGTGACCGAGGTAAACGCCAGCTCCATCGCATCCACAGACAGTTCTATGCTCCAGGTGCTGAGTGGGAAGCGCGAGCCATTGCCGTAAAGCGGGATGTCCAGCACATTGCCAGGATAAATCGGTCGCAGCGGAAGCCAAGCTTGTACCAGCGCCTGCGCCTGTGAAACCCATGGCGCAAATACCGGCACTGAGGGCAAAGGCAGCATTTGATTGCCGCTGTACGAGATCAAAGCCTGCACGGAGGACAGGCCTTGCAAAGAGGGCAAGGTGGAATCGATGCAACGGAAAGCGTAGCCGTTCTGCCGCTGGCACTTTGTCGTGCGCAACCCGAGCGCGCCGAGATTCATCAGCAGGTTCACGTCCGATGTAGTGGCTGCATATATATCGGTAATGGGCAAGCCGTACTCGTCCTGGAAGCGAACGAGGACGTCGAAGGCCACATCGGGATAAAGCACGGAAGTGATGACCTGTGCTGTCGTGGCTTGGGGGTTGGCAGGGCGCGCTGGGGCCGTGCGAGCCACGGACGTCGTGGATGTGCCGTAGGAAATGGCGATGCGGGCCGTTGTGCCATAGGGGACGGGGTAAGTCGGAGCAAGTTCGGCACCATAGGACGTGCTACTGATACCCAAGACCTGGCTCACGGCCACTGAAGCGTCGGACGACTCAAAAATGGGCTTGGGGTAGCTAGCCGCGGGAGGCAAGGCTGGCACGCAAGTACGATCGGTTGTGGCTGTGGCAGGCACATCCTCCACTTCATCCTCATCGCACACCGTCAGCGGGGCACAAACTGTGTCACTCCACGCCTGGCACGCCGCAATCCGGTACGCGTGCAGTCCACAGCCGGCACAAAGGCGGCATGCACGATCCGAGGTCGCGGTTGCATTGGCCTCGACAAACTCGTTGGCTACACACTGTGTCAGGTTGGCACAGGCACGATCACTCGTGGCGGTCGGGGCTACACGTTCGTACTGTGCGTTGGTACAGACGGTCCGTGCCAAGCAGGCGGTGTCCTGTGTCAGCGTACAGGCGGTAAAAGCATACTCTTCTGTTCCGCAGGTGCTGCACGGTGTGCATAGCCGATCGCCCGAGGATGTGCATGGCGCACGCTCGTAGGAAACACCCGGGGTGCAATCGGAGCAGTTGGCACACTGCGTGTCGGCAAACTTGGAGCAGGGTGCAATTGGGTGGCGACCCGCAGGACAAGTCGAGCAATCGGCGCAGGCACGGTCCGAGGTGGCCGTCGCGTTGCGTGTTTCGTACTGCAATGGAGGCGGCTGGCACGTGGATAGGGCGGTGCAAGCGCGTCCGCTGGTGAGAGTCGGGCCTTCTGTCTCGTACTCGGAGGTTGCGCACTGGTCACCATTTGCCCAGCAGGTGAAGGACGAGCGCGAAATATTGAGCACGACCAGTGGGTTGTAGCCCGAACGCTCCAGCTGCACCGAGCCGCAAGAGGTCGGCAAAGGAAAGGAAAGGGGTTCGGCATACTTGAGTGAGGCACTCGAAGATGGACCGGCCAAGTGCGCGAGGCGAAGGGCTGAGGCGTGGCCGTCGGCGATGCTCTCTGTGAGCAAGTACAGGCTGGCATCATATGCGCCGGCCGGTAGAGCTGAGGCTGCTACAATCGCAAATGCGCCGGCGGATGAGCCAGACGAGTTGACTGGTACCATTTGCCACACGCCACCCTCATAGTTGCCTCCCTTGCTGACCGCCACGCGTTCACCTCGTTCCAAGACACTGCTGTGCATGGCCTGGGACGCACCGGCACCCTCCAGATCGATGAAAAGGCGCGTGCGGGCGGTGACAGGGCAGTTGGCACGGGACACTACGTTGGCGCTGACGCTTAGCAGGCATCCAGTTGCGTTGGCACTTAGGACAGGACTTGTGAGCCCAAGGTTGCGGACAAAGTGTAGCAAGCGCGCGTTGACAAACAACGCGTACAAAATGTCGGCCGCCTCGAAAGCGCCATTTCCGTCAGCGTCAAGACCTCGAATGGTATAGTCTGGCAGGGTACTCAGGTTGGCTGCGGCAGCGAAAAGCGTTTGTGCCCGATAAACATCGGCAATGTCGAACACGCAGTCGCCATTAACGTCACCCACGGCCCGAACGCCATTGGGACAGCTAGCACACGGTGGTGGGCTCGAGCACTTGATGGCGCACGAGCCCGTCTCGGTGGTGCGCCGTGAGCGGGTTTGAGCTGCTCCGCGTTGTCGGCGCCGGCGAGCTGGCAACTCCGAATCAGCGTCGACCCAAAAGGTCACATTTCCGGCGACAAAGGGTACCTCGTCGCTCATCACTGTCTCGTCCACCGCCAGCAGAGTGCCACGGCCATCCAAGCGGCTCAGGCCTGTGGGCGCATTGGTCGATACTACCAAGGTTAACACAGCCAGTTCAAGATTGGCTTGCCGGGGGAGCTGGCTGGCAATGCCGGAGATTTCAACCGAATCTTCAAATTCGTCCACCGGAGCCAGAAAGCTACCACCAGCCCATGCGCTTCCCGGGCGCACCTGGGCTACGCGCACAACCGCAGCATCAAACTCGAGGCGTAGAGCAAAGGCCCCAATTTGCTGTGCTTGCCCGTTGATGCGAAGGGGGACGTGGACTGTCGCCCCGGGCACAACAGGCCCCAGTGGTGCCCCACTTGACGCACCCAAGTCAACATCAGCCGCCACCGGGTCAAGGTTGCAGTCAAAGCTCACGTTGGCCGCCACTGCTCGATCAGCGGCGGCTCGTACGCGTAAGACGAGAGGCATCGGAGCATTGCCGAGCAATGAGACCCGCAAAGTATGCGACTCCACTTCAGCCGATGGGCTGACCAGGGCTGGCGAGAAGTCGATCTCAGCCAGCACTAGGCCATGCCAAACTGGCCCTGACACGGTTCCAAAGCCGGGATACTGACGCCCGTCGTCAAAGACCAGGTCAAAGGTGGGGTAAGCCCCAGCCCCGATGGTCCCACGCAAGGTGGGTGAAAAGCGTAGATTGCGCACGCTGGTGACATTGGTGGGATCTGTGTGCACCGTCAAGGGCACGCGAGGAGCAATCAGGCCCAGCAGCGAGGCACCCACATGCACGGGGTCAAGATTGGAGATGAAGTCGGGCTCGGCGATGGGCGACACGCGAGCTGTTGCGGCGCTCCAAGACAAGATGTGGTCGACAACGCTACCACCAACGGCATGAGACCAGAAGCTCACGCTCAGAGCAGGCTCGGTGGTGACGTCGAGATTGGCGCCATCGCTGCGCTGAAGCATGACCTGAAGCGTGCATTGCTGCCAGTGGCTGCTATTGCCGTAGGGCCTGAGGCCATCCACCACCATGGCTGAGCTACCCGCGTAGGCTGGATACGGGCGTAACGTGGCAGTCAAGCTCGTGGTTTCGACCACGGACAAGAGTAATTGGGTGCTGACATTCGTGTGTGTAAAGCCAATGCGCAGACGGACCGTTCCGGACCCGCCTGTGGGACTGCTATAAACGCGAAAGGGACCGGCTGCTGAGCGATTCATCGAAACAATGTTTTCGCCTTCGAGAATCGTGAGGGTGGTTCGTTGGTCCAGCGACATGTCTTGCATGTGGTCGGCATATGTCAGTGCTGCACTAATGGTAGCAATGGTCGGCAAGGCAGCGTGCTGCAATTGAGCCAGCGCGCTCCCGGGTACGGCCAGCACGTCGTGGCTCAGCTCGGCAGTGGCGCCAGAGGGCGGTGGCCAAGCAAGAGTCACGTTGAGCGTCGTTTCGGCCCACAGGGCGGGCGTGGCACAGCCCGCTGGCATCCACGCCACGCGCACACGACCTTGACCAGGCCTATCGAGAGCCTGCACAGCCGTGCCGTTGTTGATGACCCTCAGGAATTCAGGGGAGAGCGACTCCAAAATCAAGCCTTGCGTGGGGCTTAATGGCAAACGCGTGCCGTCCTGAAACAGAACGGAGGCGACAATGCTTGCAACCTGGCCTTCTCGGGTGAGTACCGAGGTCCAGGATGCATTGAGGTGCACTGGAGTCAAGGCAGTGAGAATTTCACTGTCGGCGCTCAGCGCAACATCGGCCACCACGGCGGCATCCAGACGGCGCACCACGGCCGCTTCTTCGCTCATGGGCACAACAACAGCTGCAGCCCCAAGCCGCGGTCGATCGAAGGCCACCTCAAACACGTCTTTGCCAACAGTGGATGTGGGCCAAACACGCAGGTATCCGTCGTCGGCCATGACTGTAGCGATGCTAGCCGCGCTGGCACCCACTTCCACGAGGTGAGGGGCAAGGATTGAGCTCAGATCAACCGGGCGGCTCAGGGTATCTAAAGTCAGATTAGCGGTCACAGCGACGGCCAGGGGCTCAAAGGCGGCACAACTGTCAGTGCCATTAAACGGATTTAAGGGTGCTGGCAGGCGTCGGAGCACCGCTGTCGAGGTGCTCAGCGTGACATCGGTGAAACGCCATAGGCGGAGAGGAACGTGGGCCCTCGTGTCTTCGACCGAGATGTTCAGTAGGAGTGACGCGCCCGGTGCGGGCAAAGCCGTCCCAGGCAACACCAGCCGCGAGCAATCGCTGCTCGGAACGACGGCTACCTCTTCTGCCCCGATGATCTCGCAGACCAGAGCCAGGCCGTCCATTGTCGACGTACGATCGCTAAAGCTAGCTTGGTAAGCAATGCGCGCGGTACTAGCCAGCCCAGTTAGTGTAGCGGTGTCGACCAAGTCGGTGTGCAAGACCCAGGCGTGGAAGCCCGCCAAACGGGGCTCTCGAACCACGAGCCGACCCGTGCTCGTGGCTGGGCTCTCGCGGGCAAAGCGATCAAACACTGCCACGTTGGTTGACGCCATGCGATTGACTAGATTTTCGCGGCCAATGTCAAGAAAGTCAAGCACGGTGCAAGAGAGCGTCGCGTTGCCGGAGCGGGCCGCAGTAGTCACGCGGAGGTGGACGGTTCCCACAGCTCGCGCAGGCACGGCACCAACCGGGGCGTTGGCCACGTCGGCGTAGGTACCCAGGAATGCGAGGCTTTGAGCGCTTTCTCGGCTCTCAGTCAGAGTAAAATCGGCAGTCAGACTTACCCCTACAATCTCGATTCCAGCGCTCGCTTGGCAATGGAGACGAAAGAGGCCCACCTCGCGGATAGCATAAGCATGCAGCGTGGCATCCACGGCATCGCCAGGGTAAAGGTCGTGGGCCGGTACATTGAGTGCCAGCGCGGGTAGATCAGCTAGGACCACATCGGCGGGTGCGTGCAGGTAGAGCGTGCTGATGGGTGCTGTGACAGAGGAGATGTTCGCAGCGTGGGCCTCCCCGACGTGGACCACCAGCTCAAGACTGATTTGCGCATGAAAGAGGGCAATGGGCAAGTCCAGCTGTGCCATGCAGATGCCGCTGGGGCGGCTTGGCGAGCACGCTGCTTGCAAATCGCTCGCATTCACGCCATCGGGAAGCTCACCGAAGCCACGCGGTGGGCGCAGCGAAAAGCCCAAACGAGCATCGGCGGACACGTGTGCGGCGCTGCCGGTGGCAGACCGCCCTTGTAATTGCACAACCACTGTCGGGTCAGAGAACCAAAGTTGCGAGTCGGTAACCATGAAGGCTTCCACCGAGACGAGTGGCAGGATGGGCGGCACAAGCGTGAGGGCGGCCGGTGCAGTACGCTCTGCTAGCTCGGCGCTGACCGTGGCACTGCTCCCATTTATGACAGGACCAGCCACGTGCGTGAGGTTTGGGATCTGGCCGGCTGGCGAGGGGTACAGCAGCGCGTTTTGCACGATTATGCGCGGCTGAAAGCTGAAAGGTTTGGGGATATATTGACAAGCGCGGTCCGAAGTGGCAGTGCGTGGAAGCACCTCGATCTCGTCCAGAGCGCACTGGGTCGCATTGTGGCAGAGTCGATCCGAGGTGGGGGTGCAGTCGATGGCCGCGTACTGATGGGCTTGGCAGGATTGACACGAAAACTGACAGCGAGACCCATATGTTTCACGGTGACATTGGCAGGTGTAGTTGTTGGTGCCGTCGACGCAGGTACCACCGTTGGCGCAGGCGTCGGGGATACAATCATCAATGTTGGTTGCACAGCGTGGCCCGGTAAAGCCGTCGGGACACGAGCAATTGAAGCGATCGGCGGAGGTGTTGCACTGGGCCGTGCATTGGGCGAGTGCGGTAAAGAGAGCACGGCTGGTGGTATCGAGGTCGACGTACACCGACTGATTGCGCGCACAAGACAGCATGCATTCCGTGTTGCACGGTGTGGGAGCGCGCTGAAAGGGCTCATGTGCACAGGGTTGTAGTTGCTGGCAGCCGACATCCTCGGCACAAGCAAGGTGGATGTCCCGGCAGGTTTCGTGGCAGGATTGGATGAGGGCCGAGCGATCATAGACATCTGTGCACGCACCACCATTGAAGCAAGCCTCGGAGGTGCCTGCACAGGTTAGCAGATGTTCGCAGTTGTCGCCCGTAGTCCAGTACGGGCATTCGCACGTGTATGCATCAGTTCCATCCATGCAAGTCCCGCCATTCTGGCAGGGCATGGGTGCACACTCGTCAACATTTGTCTGGCAAAAGTCGCCCGTGTACCCTGGGGGACAACGGCAGTGAAAGGCACGAACCCCGTCAGTTTGACGACACTGGTTGAGAATGCAGTCTACGCCGGCCTCATACAAAAGACGAGCAGTGCTGTTTGGGGCATTGCCGTCGCAGCCATCCAGACAGGTGGCGTCACATAGGGGCTCAGCTGCGCCGGCTTGCAAACAGGGGTGACTGCAGTCGGGATCGGCAGTGCAGGCAGCAAAGCTCTCTTGACAGACGGTACGACATGGCGTGGGCTCGTCCACACACGTGGCCCCATTCGTACAAATAGAGGCGTTGCACCCAAGCTTGACCTCGCAGTGGTCGCCGTCAAAGCCCTCGGGACAGGTACAGCCATAAGTGTTAAAGTCTGCATAACAGCTACCCCCGTTGCTGCACGGGTCGTCGGCACACATGTCGACCATGTGCGCGCAGAGCTCGCCTTCCCAGCCGGGAGCACAGTGACAGGTGGCATTGTATAGACGCTCAGCAGTGCTGCAATCGTTCAAGTAACAATCAAGCACGGCAGCAAAGAGACTTTGGGCTCGGTGGCCTTCTGGAATAGATCCCGAGCTGCAGCCAAGGACGTCGTCCCGAGAGGCGTTGTAGAGGCTGATGAGTTGGAGGCACGGCAGGGCACGATTGCACTCGGTCAGAGACTGGCAAGGCTCGTAAAGGTCGTTGCACTGTGCCGAGCAGCTCGGGGCTGGCTCATACAATTCTTCGCAGGTGGCTCCGTTTTGGCAACTGGTGACGTTGCAGCCAACGGCTGTCTCGCAATGAGCACCGTCATAACCGTGGGCGCAGGTGCATACAAACCCACCGTCGAGGGTGTCACGACACGATGCGCCATTCAAGCACGGAGACTCGGTCTCACACACGGATACCTGCGCGAGGGAACGGGTCGAGCCCACACACGTAAAGACCGTGCGTTCTTGGTGAGACATCGCACGAGGGAGGCAAGTGCGAAAGAGAGAGAGATGATGGTCTTACGCGCTCGCGGCAGTGGTCGCCCTCAAAGTCGGTTGTGCAGTTGCAAGACAGAGCATAAACCTCCCGCCCAGCGCCCTGTGGAGAGCAGTGCTGCCAGATGCAGGCACCAATCTGCTCATAGAGGGCGGAGGGATTGGCTACGTAGCAGCACTCGGCCACGTTGTTGCATGGTGGATTCTCCTCTTGAACGACAAATTGCAAGACACTGAGACAGTTGCGCTCCTGCTGGGGACAGGAGGCACACGTGCTCACGTCACAGCGTTCAGCACACGTGAGATCACGTGCGTGCTCGACACAGGTGCCATTGTTTGCACAATAGTCGTCGCTGCATGCGAGGGTGTTGTTGGCAACCATGGTGGTTGCGTTTGGGGTGACGGTCGTGGTGACCGGCGACGTGGTTGCTGTGGCCGGTAGCTGCGTGGAGCCGTTGATTGTGGGGGTCGGGGTGGGATGCAGCGAAGGGCTAGCTGTGGGGGTCTCTGCAATTGTACTGGTGGCAACCGGGATGCAGAACGCAGGATAGTCTGGGCAGCAATTGCCAAAGTCCATGCAAAGGTCATCGCACTGGCAATCGTCGCTGCTGTCGTAGCCTTCTGCCCCACAGCCCTTGTTGGCGCAGCGGCCGTTGGGGCCCGCGTGCGTGGTGGGCTCTTGCTCAGCCGTGGAGCTACCCACTGAGGGCGTGCGGGTGGCCACGGTGGTCGTTGGTGCCGTGGTGGTGGACACGCAAACCTGGCGATGCACGGTTGTGAAGAGATGAGATTCCAGGGCGACGCACAGCGCAGAAAAAAAAAAGAGCCAAGCGGCGAGGGTAATAGGAACGATAGTTTGATAGCAAGCAAGACCTGGTTGTAATCGCTGCAGCAAGACCCTTCGCCCGTGCACAAAGGGTCACAGTGACAGGGATGCGAAGGGTCGTAGGTGGCATAGCCACAGCCCTGAAACGCACAGGAGTTGATATCGCCCGAAGCTGCGTGGTGGCGATAGCATTGGATTTTCGAGGCAAGGGAAAAGTCAACCAGCCAGCTACATGATCAAGCGTGGACAACACGAGGGTGGTGTGGACGACAAGCTCACTTGGAACAACAGTGGCTGTTGACGTCAGGTTGGGCGTCGACCGAGACTGTGGTCCAAAGGTGGATGTTGTGTGGGAGGCAGTGGTGGTGCTGATGGATGACGATGCACCGAGACAATACTATAAAAGGCATGTTCGGACAGGACGGATGAAGGACAATGAGGGGCAAGGGGAATGTAGCACGCATGCACGGGGCGCGGGCGGGGCACACGCAAGCGAGTTGCGGGCCGGCAGCGGGGGAGGGACCTGGTTATAATCGGGACAACATGATCCTTCGTTGACACAGTACACGTCGCAGTGACAAGGATCGCTAGCGCGGTATCCACCAACTGTACAGTCGTTCTGAGCAGCACAGGTCGAGCGAGACTGGGCGCTGGTGGGCCAGGGCACGATGGTGGCGAGCAGTACTAGCAGTAGCACAAAGTGTGGTGTTTGGTCGTGCACGGCGAGCCATCTGGGGCTCTGCCGCGCCATGGCCATGGTAGAGCGGGCCATGCGCTCGCGCTGATTGTTTGGGGTGCGCGGAACCCCAGCTAAACTGGCCAACTTGAGGACAGAAAGGGACTACAGGAGCAGAACAAGTTTGTGGCCTGGGATTCTGAGCGTCAGGTGCTGCTTTCGGATCTTATGCCTGGCGTCGCGTAAATTTGGCGGGGGCCGAGCAAAGGGCAGGTTGTTCCGCAGAGCGCGGATGAGCTAGCACAGCCAAGGGAAAACAAGCACAGAAACCAAGGACAGGCTTCTCGTACCACATTGCCGCACCCCCGGCGGCCGAGAGGATGATGGCCAAGGTGCTTTGGTTGTTGAGTCGTCTATCTTTTTGTTTTTACCGGGGCAGAGCTTTTGCTCGGAAACGGCTGCTCTTGCAAAGTCGCAACCAAGCAGCAGTGTGCCAGCAAGCCTGAAATTAGCCAGAAGGCTGTGCCGCCGGATGCAGGATGGTATATCCGGTGAATCACACAGACAGCCCCACAGATCAACCCGACCAACACAGACCAACACAGTCCAACAGACTGACACACTCTCGCAACGTGTCGTCGTTGGAGAGGGACAGAGAGACAGAGAGACACAGAGAGAGAGAGAGAAAGGGGGGCGGTGAGCCAGCCGTTGCAAAAAAAAAAAAAAAAATAGAGGCAAAAAGAACAAAAGAGAGCGTTTCCAAATGACGCGGTCTGGTGGAAAGGCCGTGTCCAACGGACAGTTGTCGTTTTGCTGTACTCGATGGACAACCTGTCGCGGTCATGGACGAGCGAGAGGGGGTTGGCGGCGAGATGATCTCAATGCGGGTCCTCGCCGCCCATCGCCCAACCTGATAGTTTGCTTGCATGCAAACATCCTATCTCAACTACACATCTTGGAAGTTAAAAGAGCACTGCGGCCCGATAGAAGTTAAAAGCCAAGGGGGTTTATCACTTTAAGTTTTCTACAAATTTTTCGAGAGAAGAGATGAGAGTCAGAGAAGAGTTAAATTTGTTAACCAGAAACAGAGCCTAAGATGGGACTGAAACAAAGACACACGGAAAACGAGTAGTAAAACAAGAGAATTTGACTAACCGTGACCGAGAGACAGAGGTGTGGATGACACAGAGAGAGAGAGAGATCAGAGAGATCATTTCACACACACACACACACACACACACACACACACACACACACACACACACACACACACACACACAGAGGCGCGCGCGGGAAGATGGTGGGGCCGGAGCTGTTGGCGGCGGGGGTGTGGGAGGTACAGGCGGGGCAGGAGGTGGGGGTGACGCAGCGGTTGGGGGAGTATTGTCGGAGGGCGTTTGAGGGGGTGGATTTGGAGCAGTATGCCCGGCCAGAGCTGGTGGATCTGCAGCAGGCGGGGGAGCCGGCCATGGCACAGGAGGTGACTCGACTGCGACAGGCCGACGCTCGGACCACATTGTATCGCTTACGCCTCGAACAGGCTTGTGCTGCCCTTGAGGCCGAGCAGCGATGTGCTCAGCAACTCTTGCCAGCGCTTCATGCTCTCCCCCTGGGTCCCCAGCAGCTGGACGCCGCCAGGTGAGAGAGAGAAAGAGAGACAGAGAGAGATTTGCCCGGGTCTTGACCACCCCCACTCGCCCCACATTGGTGGCTGTTGCCAGCGGAGGGAGGGCTTTAACCCCGCTTCTCCCTCCCCTTTCTTGCCCAGCCTCGGGTTCTTGGCTGTCGTTCTTGCCCATGTCCTCATCCGGATCCTCGGTCACCCAGGCGACAAGCCAGCGAGCGTGAAGCCACGGCGGCTCGCCTTGATGAAGAGCTGCACGAAATCAGGTCGGTTTCAGTGCCGTCGCTGCTGAGCATGAACATGGCAAAGGCCAACTGGGCTCAACATCAAATGGACGCTTTGGTATAGGGTTACGCTTCAGGACATGGCGCAGCGAGCAAGCGATGCCATTGTGAGCACGTATATCGGTGGCAACTACCAGGCCATCAAGTCGCAGCAGGTGGGTACGGACGCAACTCGCCCTCCAGCTCCGGGGCTTGCCGAATGCGAGCCCGCCGTTCTGCTCAGGCACCACCCCCAAGGCCTCCGACCCTCTCACCACCTGCTCAACGCGGGTGTTTCATCAGGAGCGGGTACTGACGGCACAGCGCCATGTCGTCGAGCACCTTACACAGCAACGCGCACGCCAGCATCGGCGCCGAGCTTTTCTCGAGTCAGTTGTGATCATGTGGCTGCACACTGTTTCTTTCCACCATAGAAACCATGGTGGGGCAATGTGCCGCAGGATCTGGCTCTGGCTGATTGGTTGTTGTGTTGGCTCTTGCAACATGCAGCTGGATCCGCGAGACGGAGGAGCAGCTGTATGGGTGCTGGCAAGCCACCGCCCGGCTTCATACAGAACTGGCTGACACTTGCACAAACATGCTACGAGGTCTGTGCTCATGCAACGGCTGCCTCACCTCTTGATTGCGGTTACGGTGCTGACCTCGACGCGAGGGTTGGCGGAATGCGAAATGCTTGGACCTGACATTGGCGCATGACGTGTGGTGCACAGACCTGGAGGACGCCGGGACCCGCCATCAGCGGCCCCTGGAGGTGATTGCGAGCCATGACACGGCCATGTTGGACCTTGCCAAAGCCGTGAGTTTCTGCTGTCACTTGTTGTTTCAAATTAATTTTCAAGATGACCAAGTGCTCGTTTGTCTCTCTGTCTGCCTCTCTGCCTCTCTGTTTGTCTCTCTGCCTGTCTCTTCCTGTCTCTCTTCCTGTCTCTCTTCCTGTCTCTCTTCCTGTTTCTCTGCCTATTGGCCCTTCTGTTCCATCTGTTGGGTTGGCCCAGGTGTCCAACTCCCGTCGCATCTGGCTCTGTACCTCGAGCCGTGCAATTGCTTTTGGTTCGTACCATTGACAGGGCGTGACACTGGCGTGTTGGGGTCTGCTACCCGGTGCCAATAGGTTGTCGGGCCGAATAAGGAATTGGCATCGTACGAGGATGTGCGCGTGGGTCTGGAGCAGTTACTGGAGAGGCACCATGAGGCGCAACAACGCAATTCGCGCTTGCACACGTCGCTGGCCGAGCAGGTAGCGCAACTCCCAAAACGAGTCGGCCAAGGCCAAAGGGGTTTATGTTGTGAAGAGTCAGGCTGGCACACACACACACACACACACACACACACACACACAGGGCAGGATAGGAGGGAGATGGATCGATGGTCAAGGTGGTGAAAGGCAGTTGTTCGACCTTGACTTTTTTACTTTTGTTTGGGGCCGGCACTCATCCATTCGTTTGGCCATGGGATTGTGCGGCAGGGACAAGCAGTACGTGCGGCGGTCGCCGACTGGCAGCAGTGGCTTCAGCAACCTCATCTGCGCGACCAACACGGACTGCTGGTCGAGCAGGCCACTCATGCACGCCTTCAGCTTCTTGCACGCGAAGCTGATGTCGTGGAGCGCGAGGTGGCGGCCTTACTTCGCGCCATGCGTGACACCTCTGCCAGCGTTGCGTCTTGAGCGCCAGAGTGAGACAAATTGATCAGAAATGTACATCTTGGTGGCCAGAGCCAAAGTCTGACGATCAACCGCCGCCAGGGGTAGCTTGTTACACCACACGCCACATTTTCCTCATGTATGCACGCGTTTCGTCTAAAGTCACGAGGTGAGGTGTGTGTGTGTGTGGGAGGGTTGTTGATGTGACTCTCATTCTTATGATTATTGCCGCGTATCTCGCCCTGAGTCAACTGCATCTCTTGCTCTCTACTTGCCACCAATGCCTTGGGATGGTTTTTTTCTTTTTTTTTTTAAATTACTTAGGGGTGTTTACGGCTCGTGATGTCGTTGTCATCTCTGTGTCTCTCACTGTCTGTGTGTCTTTGGCTCTCCCTCTTTCTGTATGTCTCCTGCTGTCTCTCTCTCCCTCTCTCTCTTCAAGGGCTCACTCTCTCAAGCTCTGCCAAGCGCTCTCACTTCACAAACTCGCCTTGAAACTTTTTCAGACTCTGTCTTGCCCTTTTTTTTTTTTTTCGAATGATTGCGTGGTTGGCTTTTCACCAAGTCTTTTTCTTTTCTCTCTAAATCTCTCTCCCTCTCTCTCTCTCTCTCTCTCTCTCTCTCTCTCAAGCTCTCTCTCTCTCTCTCTCAAGCTCTCTCTCTAAATCTCTCGAAATCTCTCGAAATCTCTCGAAATCTCTCGAAATCTCTCGAAATCTCTCTCTCTCTCTAAATTTCTCTCTCTAACTCCCCTCTCTCTGAATCTCTCTCTAATTCTCTCTCTCTCTCTCTCTGAATCTCTCTCTCTCTCTGAAGTTTTTTTATCTTTTTTGTCGACGAGTGAGAGAGGTATTCAGGCCGTCATCTCTCTCGTTCAATGGCGTGCACGCGGGACAACGGCAGCGGCACCTCGTCTCAGAAAGAAAAATACGGCGGTGGCGGGCTGTTGGTGTGTAGAGCATTGGACTAACTGTGTTGCTGGAATAGGGTGGCAACGGATTGTGTGACCTGTGTGGGGACCAGCGAACATGCGCTGGATCGTGGTACCTGCCCTGGCTGTGGCGTTGATCGCGCTGGGGCACGCACAAGAGCTCTCCCCGACCCTGCCACAGGACATGGATGAACACAGCTTCTTCTTCCTCAGCGGTGCTCATCACAGGTCTGCTCTCGGTTTTTTTTTTGTTTTTTTTGGCTCTGTGGTGCTTGAAGCTTTGCAATGCGGTGCTATTCATGCCCCGCCTCGCGCGCGCAAGGCCCGGCCCCTCTTGTCTCTTGTCTCTCTCTCTCCTTCTTTCCCTCTCTCTATCTCTCCTTCTTCACCTCCATCTCCATCTCCATCCTCTCTCTCCCTCTTTTCTCCGTGGCACGCGCCTCACCATGCCGTCTTTCTTCTGCTCTACTGTGCTCTACCATGAATAGCGGAACTACATTGACCACGTTGATCCTGTGCACCCACCCACGCTCATCTTGCATTCGCAGTGCGTTTTCCCCACCATCCGCGACCCACGACCATGTGCTTTTTCTCCTCACCTCTGGTTGGCGGCCATGCCTGCGTGCGCACCATTCATTTAGACAGCGGCGCCCCTGAAGATGAAGGCGCTCACATTCAGCGTGGTGTACGTAGCGATTGCTGTCGGTGGTTGTTTTTGAGTTTCCTTTTTTGTGGTTGATCAGTTTCTGAGGCATGGAAGAAGGGGGTTGCGCGCATTGCTTGCTTTGGTCATCATCATCTGAGGCATACATGAAGCATTGCCTTTGCTGCTTTTCTTTTTTTTTTTTTTTGTTTTTTTCACGCGTGCAGATTTGCCCACATACACCATTGACCCGCTGCCGCTCCCCTCACCTCTCCTTTTGCTCACCCCTTACCACAGGTTTACAAGACCGAACACGTGCTGGGAGGCGCCATGAAGTATGCCTACCACCCTGCCGGTCACTTGATTGAGACTGACAGCAGCTTGACGGACCGAAACCGACGCGCTGTTTTCGACGCCTGGGGCCGGTACTGGAACCTGTCGCGCCCAGTGCTGGTGGAAAAGTCACCGCGCCACACCATCATGACTCGCTACCTGCAAACCATGTTCACGCCGGACAAGTCACGATTCCTTGTTATCATGCGCCACCCGCTCGCCGCTTCCCACTACGAATGGTTCCGCAACCGCAAGTACGACGAGGCTCGTGGCCACTGTGGTCGCCCCTGGATTGAACACTGGCTCGCCATCTATCGCTGGGTCCGCGAGGACATTCCCCACCTGCGTGAGGCCCGCGTCTTCCAGTATGAACGCATGTTGGCCGGGGCCCCCATGCTGCAAGACTCGCGCCTACTCGCCAAGGCCTGGGTCAACGCTCTCTATCGCTTCATGGGCCTCGAAGAAGATGTCGTGGACATTGAATACCAAAAGGCGGCACGCCCCGACGAAACCATGCCCCTTGAACTCCACGCTCTTCACGAGATGGATGACGGCGCGTCCAACAACGGCGCCCGTCGTCGCCGCCTGCTTGGCCTCAACTTGACCACCGAACGCCTGGACGACGATATCTGGGAGCCAGAAGTGGCCGTCGATCCCGCACCCCAGCTTGGCGGATCTGCCCGGACCGGTCGCAAATTGCTCGAATTTTACGGTGGCAACCGCCTTCAGGTGCGCGTCAACGACCGCCTTGTTTACCACTGGATCCCTCAGTGGTATGACCTGATTGACATGGAGTCTGAGGTTTGCCAAGGCGTGATTGACGACTATGAGCGCGAGCTGAACGAGTACGGCTACTCGCTCAAGGTTCTCAACTACGCCGCCCCACCCCCGGCCTTTGTGGACAACCACGTCCAACTTCGCCCCTAAACCCAAAACAACATTGCCCCGCCTCCCCCTAAGCTAATTTCAAAATGCAGTGCGACGTCCTTGGACCAAACCGCCGCGCGACATTTTTATTATTTTTTTTTCTTCTTGTTGCTTGTCTCCATGACCCATCTTTAGCTGCGTGTTTGTTGCCTGTCTTTGTGTGTCCGTGTTTGTTATGTCGCATCCTGGTGTGTGTGAGCAACCCAACTTACCAGCCCAGTCTTCGGTCAACTTGATAAGGCGCGCCCATGCTCATGATCAAAACACACACACACAAGGCCCAAGGTGTCTGCTTGGCAAATCTGACCCAGAAACAACAATCGACACACAATATTTTTATTCTTTTCTTTCTTTTCTTTCTTTTCCTCTGCCTTTTCTGGGCTGCCCCTGTCCTGCTTGGGGTTCTGATCAGCAGGTCGTGAGACGCACAGTCGAGTGATATCATTCATTGATTGGGTCGGCTTGTAGCAACATAAAAAAAACAATCGAGGAACACACGCTGAACCCTTTCGTGTCATTCCTCGTGCGTAAGTATCTTCTTGTTTAAAACAGTCGGTCTTGTCAATCCAAAAGGCACTGACGGGGCTGGTCCAAATTAGGGCTGTTTACGCCGCGGCCTGCATTTTCTTGGCGTGCTCAATGTCAGGCATCAAACAAGCCTTGAACTTTTCGTAGGCGGCATCGAGGTCGTCGTTGACAATGACGTGATCAAACTTGCCAGGCGTAGCTCCTGGACGACAAGGACAAGTGCGTGCACATCAAGGCATGAGAAACCAGCATAGCGCCTTGGCACGAGAGAAGCAACCGGGCGTGACGAAGCAACTGACCGTAAACCATGGCGGATTCGGCTTCGGCCAGACGCTTTTGCAGGCTTTCCTCGGTTTCCGTGTTACGGCTGCGGAGACGCTGTTCCAGAACCTCCACGCTGGGTGGCTGCACAAACACAAAGAGGGGTTGCATGTCCAGGTTGCGGACGTTTTCGCAGCCCTGACGTTCAATATCCAAAATGCAAATACGGTTCTGAGCCGCCACATCCTGAACATGGAGGGGGGAGGGAACGGCGAGACGGCGGGGAGAAAGAGGATCGCATTAGCGTGCGAAAGGATGTAAGAATCGTACATGGGGCGAGGAGGGTTGATTTGAGAGGGAAAAAAAAAAAACATGACATACCGAGATGGCGCGCTTGCTGGTGCCATAGAGGTTGCCGCCAAACTGAGCATGCTCCACAAACTCGTCCGAGGCAATCATTTGCTCCATCACCTCCCGCTCCGTAAAGTGGTAGTCTGCATTCATGGACATCGAGGCAGTACAATTGAGGGTGGATCCGTGATCGTGGTGTTGAACACGGAGAAAAAGGACGCACTGGGAAAGGGGACGTACCGACACCGTCCTGCTCGCCAGTGCGAGGCTTGCGCGTGGTGTGGGAGACGCTAAGAGCGAACACGCTATTGGGTTCATCCACGAGAACATCATGAGCTGGCTTTGCCCAGGAGCAACCAGGGCCAGGACAAGGAGGTGCTTTGAGGGAATCATGAACCAACTCGGGAAATTCCTTAAATAGACGCTTAAGGAAGGTGCTCTTGCCAGCACCCGAAGGGCCTATTGATGGGGGCGCCCCATGCAAAAATGAGGTGGTGTGCTGGCGCATACCGAGGCCAGCCTGATCGTACCAGAGACGACGATGGGCCGGGGTTGGTCCTTCTTAGCGGGAGGATTGGCCATGATGGTCGTGGTGCGCACGCTCTACGCCATTGTTCGGCAATATAGCGATTCAGGTCAGAAGTGAGCGAGCAAAGTGGTCATTTCCAAAAGCCGTGTCAAGCTGAATCACTGCCACAGAGGGGACGGCGGGGCAGAGACGAACGGCGCTCATGCACGAGGTGACAATGCCCATGACGGCGGCCGGGTTGGCAAAGATACCAGCCAAAAAGCGCATGCTGCGTCAAGAGTTGCAGTGCACAAAGGGTGTGAGGGGGGTGCTCACCAGCATGAGGCGTTGGAATAAATTCGAAGAGTATAAAAAATGCCAGCAACACGCCTGACACGAACCTTGATGTGAACGGAAGGGTGGTGGTGGTGGTGGTGGTGGTGGTGGTGGTAGGTATCTACAAACGACATCCACGGAACGGGTTTTGTGAGTGAGAAGACAGTGGTTGGTAACGACGGCCGAGCTGACGAGCCAAGACGAGGTTGGGGTGAGCGGGAGAAAGTGTGGGTGGGTCGCTGTACGTGAAGCAAGCAGAGCAAGGGACATTGACTTGGAAGAGACACTGGGTGCATGCATGAGCATGGTGGGGGTGGAAGGGCAAGGGGGAGTGAGGGAGGACAAGAATGACGGAAAGGGTCTGAGCCAACTTGGTTGGGGGGTGTGTGACACCATCGCGTGGATGAAAGGCGCGTTGGGTTGGGCCAGGACTTGTTGGCTGAAGAAGCAGGGCGCGAGGGTTTGGAACAACGGGAGAGGGGATCCAACACAAAGCGTGCAACAACGCAAGGACACTAGAAGGACGGCGATAGCGAGCGCGCGACTGCCATCGACGGGAGAAGATGATGCAGGGCACACGTGCGTCTCAACGAGGCGACACGACTCAGTGGTTATGGAAAGGAGGTGTAGAATGACAGAGATCCACAGGGAAGGCAGGCAGGGTGGTGGTGGGCAAGGAGCGCCCGGGATCCAGCACCCCTGCCATGATCATGCCCCCCACACACACACACTGCTACACCGGCTGCCGTTTCCTCAACGAGGAGGGCTGCAATCCGTACCAGAGCTAGAAGGAGAAAGAGGGAGAGAGGTTGGGAAGGAAATTTTCAGAGAGAGAGGGATGCGATGCACAATCAAGGGCCGTTTTTGAAGGGGAATTCTTTAGCCAAACAGAGAGAGGGGATGAGGACTGATGTTGAAGCAGAGAGTTGAACGGAAAGAGACGGAGAGCCCAACTGCTTGGCAACGAGATTCTAGTAGTCGAATGCAGTCGCCATAACCAAAATCACTGGTATTAGCGAAGTCAGTCACGATAACTTTATTGTCATGCTTTCTTTGCAACGTTCAACTTCCGTGTGCAAGTGTGAATGATTTAAGAGAGAAAAACTTGGATGAAACAATACAAAACCGATCCTCGAGTCTGAATGCCACGACGGGGCAAAAACCACCTTAAACCAATTCAAACTTCATGGTCATGCCTTTTCCATAAACCAGGCAAGTGAACAACACACACACGCGGCGAGCGCCTCTCTCTCGCTCTCTCTCTCTCTCTCTCTGTTCGTCTGCGCTGGTTCAAATGGCAGCGCGGTGGCGGGTACCGGTTCAGTGACCACTGAAGCCGCGTGTGCTTGTTCTTGTGTGTGTATATGTGTGTATACACATAATGGGATTCAAGAGTGGTGTGCCGCTGGTATCGATGCTCGTGGTGCTGGGGCAGGCACAGCCGTGTGTGGCGGTCTTGTGATGGGGCGCATGGGCTCGGTCAACCAGCCGGCAGCGCCGCTGCCCCGTGCCATGCGTCCTTGCTTTGCACCTGGCACCACAGCAGCGACTCCAGCAGCCCCGACTTGATGAGCGTGCATTTATTATTGTCAATGTCTCTGCCGTTCCGTCATTGTTCTTCCTCACGCTCAACCAGCCATCTTGATCAGCTCCGTTCAACTGACCTTTGGGTATCTTGTCGTCTTGCGCTTGCCTCTGCTCCCCGCGATCTTGTGCCGACGTTTGGTCAAACCTTTACAGAGCCATGCAGATTTTCGTCAAGACCCTGACGGGCAAGACCATCACCCTTGAGGTCGAGCCCTCGGACTCGATTGAAAACGTCAAGGCCAAGATCCAGGACAAGGAGGGCATCCCCCCGGATCAACAGCGTCTCATCTTCGCTGGCAAGCAGCTTGAGGATGGCCGCACCTTGAGCGACTACAACATTCAGAAGGAGTCCACCCTCCACCTGGTTCTCCGTCTCCGTGGTGGTGTCATCGAGCCCAACCTCAAGCTCCTGGCCCAGAAGTACAACTGCGACAAGATGGTCTGCCGCAAGTGCGTAGCCCCGTCGTTCCGCCCTCTCTTTTTTTTTTTATCTGATCAGCGTGGTGCTTTGGACTGAGGTAGCCCGCACGAACGCGGTGCTATCCGTCCTCGCTCAACCGAGACCTCGTTGGGGGTTTTCTTCTTCTTCTTCTCTCTCTCTCTCTCTCTCTCTCTCTCTCTCTCTCTCTCTCTCTCTCTCTCTCTCTCTCTCTCTCTCTCTCTCTCTCTCTCTCTCTCTCTCTCTCTCTCTCTCTCTTTTCAACGTTTGGACCTGCTCCATCTCACCGATTGGTTTGTACCCGTGTGTGTGTTTTTGCCATCAATCCCTTAGGTGCTACGCTCGCCTCCACCTGCGCGCCACCAACTGCCGCAAGAAAAAGTGCGGTCACACCACCTCTCTCCGCCCCAAGAAGAAACTGAAATAAGTGCACAGAACTTGTTTTCGTTTCTTGGGCGTTTTTCTGGTAAAACGACCAGTTGACATGGTTCACCAATGGATCTTTGATCTTTGACCTCTTTTTCCATCTGATTCCCCTGCCTTTGATCAACCTGCCACCTCTGTCTCGAGTGTCATCCTGTCATCCTTTTCACCTTGGAAGTTGTTCTCAAGGTGCTGGACTGCTTGATGCACATACATCCATACATTCCTTTGCCTCACTGGGCGTACATGCAAAGAAAAGTGCGGCTGTGGGCCGGTTTGCCCGCCAAACTTTACATCGAACCATACAAATGCATTGGCAAAGACTCGATTATTTTTCATGTGGGAAAAGGGTGCCTCAAGACTCGTTTCGTTGAGGGCTTGCGTGCTTCTACTGCGCAGCCTTGGCAGACAATTGCGACACCTAGGGCACAGGTCACAAGCGGGCACAAAGAGTGAATTGTGCGCAACTGTGCCATGTCTGAGCACCGCGAAACACTTACGCTGAGACTGCGCTTGGTGTCCAAGGCTCGCGCCCGCGAGACCGAGGCACTTGCAGCAACCGTGAGCAAAATCATGGCCCACAGCACGCCCGACTTGCCGCCCAAATACAGACAAAGCGAGACAACGGGCGCCTGTAACATGGCGCCAAGCGCGCCCATGCCCCCAATGTAGCCTGCCACAAGCGTAATGCAATCTAAAACACAAAATCAAGCCGTCAGTCGAGGGAACATTGCACGTGGATGGGATGCGTTGGCTGGCGTGCTGAAGAAATGACCACGACACCATCAACACAACCAAGCCTTAGGGCGAGGACTCATCGTTAAACATACTCGCTTCCCGCCCCAAGTCGATGGCCATTGACGTGGAGAGGATAACATCGGTACCGCCGCTCCCACCACCCATGATGATCAAGAAGAAACAAGCCAGCACTATCCACTGCTGTGTCAAGTAGAGCAAGAGGGTTGCCACAGCTGACAGCGCCAGTGCAAAGTGACAAGCCAACACGCGCCGGCCCCGAAACATTCTGCGCGCCACATGGCAAATCCGCATGAGCACGGAGAGTCAGAGACAAGAGGACAAGAACACCCGAAAAAAAAAAAAAAAAACGCAAACACAAAAGGGGAGCTTCAAGGAGCGTGACCGCGAGGGCTGAATCTCACGTTTGGGCGAGGTGTCCAAGCACGATCGAACCGACGAGGCCTCCAAACTCGTAAAAGCTTGAAAAATAGCCTGGTGTGAAACAGGACAAGACGGCAGCAGATGCAGAGACACGTGAGGCCAAACGCGTAGCCATGCCGGCACGAGAGGCACAAGACAACGAAAAAAAAAACGGGGTGTGCGGATTCGTCGGTCACACCTGCTTGGACAGCAGAAAAGCCCAGTTGTTGCTCAAAATACAGGGGGAGCCACATGTGGAGCGCAAAGCTGGCAAAACATGAATGAGTGAGCCATCGCCTCTCGGGAAACCAGTGGCAAACGGGGACAAAGCCCTTTATCAGACTCGAGGCAAGACACAAACCGAAGGGCATTGAGACACATGTACGCGAGGGCTAGCTCATGGATGTGGGGCAGACGCAAGACATCGGCAATGTTGTTAATCTCCAGCGGGGCCAAGGGCTCCATGACAACAACCTCCGTCTCAATATCGCTCTCCGTGTCTGTGTTGGAGGCTGAACCTGGATCCACGGCAACGTAGCCTTCGTTGCGCGACAGGACGACCTGGCTGTTGCCAGAGTGGCTGCTACGGGGTGAGCCTCGGTGGTGGTGCAGATGGTGGTGATGATGGGGCGGTGCCGTGGGAGGTGGGCTCGAGGATCGATAGTGGGAGGGAAGCGGTGGTGTCTGTGCGCCACGAATGCCCGACGGCATGCGGAGAAGCCGGAATACCAAGAGGCTCAGTACCAGTGCCATGATGGACGGCACCGTGAAGATGTGCTGCCAGCCGAGCGTGCTTCGGAGGACGTGCGCCAACAGTGCGCCGCTTAACAAACCCACAAACGTGGATGAGCCCCACACGCCAAACTGCAAATCCTCCTTGTCCCCGTGGTGCCTAGGAGGAAGGACAGACTGGGAATGAGGGAGGCAGGGGCAAGATGGAGGGGCGCTAAATGCAAGAGCAACGAGGGCACAGGATGGTTGAATACGGACCACTTGCTGAGGGCTTGAACACAAAAGGGCATGAGCATGGCCTGGCATCCGCCGCTCAAAGTCAACAGCACGAGGTG
>NW_001865061.1:586604-649063 GCF_000002865.3 Monosiga brevicollis MX1
AGACGAGCGTTCAACGTGGGGCACGGTGTAACAGAAGCATGGCTGGCAAGATGGATGTGGATCAATGGGTGGAGTTGGTGAAGGATTGCAAGTATCTGCCAGAGAATGAGCTCAAGGTAAAGAGGAAGAAAATGAAAAGCGCGCGCGTATGGCGGTCACTGCAGGCGGACGGACGGGCGAACGGGCGAACGGGCGGACGGACGGACGGCCCCGAGGGCCTTTGCTATCAAAATATCGCTCTGCATGCCTTTGTTTTTGGCTCCGCTTTTGCTGTTGCGGGGTGGTCCTGCCCTTTTCTACCTCTCACGGCGGCTCAACTATTGGCACCGTAGGCATTGTGCTCCAAGGTGTCGGAAATTTTGCTCGAGGAAGGCACGGTGCAAACCGTCTCCAGTCCCGTGACCGTTTGCGGCGACATTCACGGCCAGGTCTATAATTGCTCTCTGACCCTACCCCGGCCCGCTGGTACCCTTGCCAATGATCCATCCTGGCTCACAGCATCGATGTTGCTTTGGGCTTTTTTTTTTCAATAGTTTTATGATCTCGAAGAGCTCTTCCGGCACGGTGGTCAGGTGCCCGACACCACCTACATTTTCATGGTTCGTCGCCTGTCTCGTGCCTCGACTTGGTTTTGATTTCGAGTTTACCCTTTGCGACTTTTCCCGTTTTATTTGTTTTTCCGCAAAGTTTCGAATCGCCTCAACGTTCTGATTCATCGCCTTTCCAGGGTGATTTTGTCGACCGTGGCCACTACAGCCTCGAAACCTTCACCCGCCTTCTCACCCTCAAAGCCAAGTGCGTTTTCCGTCCGCTCGTGCGGCGACACCATCCCCCTCGTCATCTCCTTCTTCCTGCCGTTACGATCACCTCCTCTTTTCTCTCTCTCTCTCTCTCTCGCTCGACTTGTGCGCGTCTTTCTCTTGCACATCCAGGTACCCGGACCGCATGGTGCTCTTGCGCGGTAACCACGAGACGCGCCAAATTACCCAGGCCTACGGCTTTTACGGTCAGTCAAGCTGCCTAAACCCACCCCCGCCCTGCTCTATTTCTCGTCATCTAACGCCCTCGCCCAATTTTTTTTTTTTTCCACAGACGAGTGTCTGCAAAAGTATGGCAACTCCAACGCTTGGAAGTATTGCACCGAAGTCTTTGACCTCCTCTCCGTTGCAGCCCTCATCGACGATCAGATCCTTTGCGTGCACGGTGGTCTTTCCCCCGATGTTCCCACCGTCGATCAGGTACACCTGCAGCTGCATCACCCACCCCTATCTCGAGTCACAACTAGCAACTCTCATCCCCTCCTCCTCCGCCTTGCTTGCCATTTTGCAGATTCGTACGATTGAGCGCTGCCAGGAAATTCCACACGAAGGCGCCTTTTGTGATCTAGTCTGGTCGGATCCCGATGAGATTGAAACCTGGCTCGTCAGTCCTCGCGGTGCTGGCTACCTCTTCGGCAGCAAGGTCGTCTCTGAAGTAAGTGCCAATCTTGCACGCGCCACTTCTTTGCCAGCAAGCGCAAGCCTCCCCCACCTGTACACAACATGAATTCCAGGCACATGCGTCGTTCTAATGCCGCCTTGGTCCGTCTCTTAGTTTTGCAACATCAACAGCCTCAAACTCATTTGCCGTGCCCATCAACTCGTCCAAGAGGGCCTTCAATATCACTTTGAGAATAACGCGCTGGCCACCGTCTGGTCTGCCCCCAACTACTGCTATCGGTATGTTCACCTCAATCTCGCTTGCCCAACCCGCCAACATCCTCTTTCCATTCAACAGACACATCAAGCTTGACCGCCCATTTTCTCATCAATTTTCTTGACCTTGCCGCGACCTTCCTTCTTCTTCTTGTGCCCTCTTTTTTTTTTTTTTTTTTTTTTTTTTTTTTTTTTGTCTTTTGCTCTCGGCGCATCTGCAGTTGCGGCAACGTTGCCTCCATCCTCGAGATCAACGAAAAGCTGGAGCAACACCCAATCTTCTTCGAAGCCGTGCCAGAGGAGAAGCGCAACGTGCCCGCTGCACGTACGACCCCGTACTTTCTATAGATAGACTACCCTGTCGCCCAGTCCATTCCGTGTGCTGGGGCAAGGCCCGACTTGCTTCAAATGACCATGCAACATATTGAAACCCCATCGGCGCGGCACCGTTCCTCTCTCCCCCCTTTTTTTTCTTTTCTTCTGTGCCATGTTTTGTTGTTTGTGACTTTTTTTCCATATGTGTGTGAGATGGCGTGCCGTTGTACCTTTTGATTTTCCAAGATTCAGATTGGTTCTGCAGCCCCGCTTGCCCAACGCCAACTCGAGCTTGACTTGCATCGCCTTCTTTTTTGTTTTGTTTAAAATGATCTTTCCACGAGAAGCATGGGGATCCACCTGAACCTTGAATTGCAGCCAGCTGCCTTGTATTTTATATCAAACACACGCCCGTTAGAGGAAGCGGTCATCCAGCAATGTCTTGTTGGAAATGTTAATCCGCCCATAACGCTGTCGCAAAGCAGTGAGCAGCTCGATCACGACAAATGCAGAAACAGCTGCCGCAGCATAACTAGACGAAAATTCACGCGAACGCGCCACAAATTTGTTAGATAGCCAAGGCTGGCGCAGTGCATGTTCGACACTCAAAAAAAGGGGGGCTCCTTCACACCACTAGCAGAGCAAGCTTCGAGGCCAATACAGAACTTGCAACGCTACATACTTGTGCCAGACGCGGTCCCAAAACAGAAATTGGAACAGCTCCACCAACACGAGAAATCCCTAAACCAAATCATGAGCGCAGCCATCATCAAGCTGAACTTCTTGAGCAACAGAACCATAGAATTTAGCCTCACCTCTGATCCCATGAAAAGGGTTGTCTGGAACCCGTTGCTAAAGTCGCGATAGAAAATGCCACGATTCAAGACAACCGGAGTGCGATCCACAAGCCGATCCACAAAAGAACGATTCTGCACAGCAGCAACAGTAGCAGGCACCGGCGTCGCATTCATTAGCTCACACCTAGAGCTGAGAACGCCCGACAATCAATGGCGTTGTTTGCATGACTGAAGCACAGACAAAGACGTACAGCAACAACGTAGTCGAGATCGGGATAGCTGCGCTGCAAATAGGCCATCCAATGCATGTTCAAATCGGCTTGGGCGCGCGTGCTGTGCAAGCGCGCGTTCGTGAGCGCCTGACGATCGGCAGCCGTGTGGCGAGGCAGCTCGGCATCCTGCAGAATAAAAGCACCCAAAACATGACAGATTGGTCAAAGACACACATGCACAGGCAAGATCTGCGATTGAAGTATCGGACGCTCACCTGTCGCACGCTGTTTAACAAGGCGGCGTCCCAGTGTTCGCGCAATCGAGAAGGTATATACACTTCAAACGTTTGCAGGTCCTCGCTTGGCTCCAACCCTCGTGGGCTTGTCAAGTTCATTTCCTCCTAAAACACCCCAAGAGTTTTGACCCGACTCCATCAGGATGAACGGATGAACACCGCCACAACATGAGATTGGAAAGTCTAGCACCAACCTTGCGCAAATTGTCCAAGAGCTTGTCCATGCTAACATCAGCAAACCCGTGGGGGCTTTGCCCATGAATATACCAGCCCCGATAATCCGAGTCCATGACAACCAAGCTCACGTTGAGCACGGAGAGACGATCAACAAAATGCGTCAGCTTGTCCTGATTTGTCGACAGTTTACGCCGGTTAGTTAGGATTAGCACACGCAAAAGGAAAGTGTGAGTCTGAAACGATTCGAGGCCAAGCGTATGTCCTTCACGCCCAAGCTTTTGATCCTTCCCCTAACAAGCGCAACAAACAGGCCAGGGGTAGAGAATGGGAGGCATGACTTACGCCGACGTAGCGCAGATAAATGGTCTGGCCATACGCAAAGATGGCCAAGCTCAGAAAAACGTAGATCAGGACGACCAAGCCAAAGCGCAAAAGGTGGTGATCTTTGGACTAGAGGTTGCAAGAAAGTTGGCCAGCACGACACGTTGTGAGCATAAGGTGCCTTGGCTCGTCAAGTCATCTTCAAGCAAACAGCATGAGCGGGCCTACCCGATAATCTGGAGCATAGCCACTGCTGTTCTCGGCATACTCGCCAACATCAAACCCGTAGAGGCACAACAGGACTAATAAAAGGCGGACGGCCGGAGGCACGCGTCGATAGGTTTGGATAGCCAACCACTCTCGCGCTGCCTGGATGCGGCGCCAGACACTGATCATGGGCACCGAGCCTTGCCCCGGATCATTCTCGGTGCGACCGGGTGGTTTGGCGTCCCCCGCCGTGACAGAGGGTGAAAGCTTGGAACGCTCCCAATCGATGAAGAACACATCGCTGCTGCTTTGACGGTACACGAGCCAGATGGCATCCGCCAGCAGGAACCAGGTCACAATGGGCAAAAAGTACTCGTCAAGATAATCACGCTGCCGCTTGACGGGCAAAAATGACGAGTGTTGGCGGCGACCCGTGAAAACCAATACAAGATGGATGCTGTAGCCAATGCACGCCCAAGCCATCAGCACGGAAAAAGCATGTAGTGCACTGCCTGCCGTAACGAGCAGAGTGTCACCATCGACAAACTCGCGCTTGTGGCGGCGCTTCCACATGGTTGTGATGTAGCCAGCGTACACTATGCTGAGGAGTGTAAAGGTCACGGCAGACCATTGCAAGGCTTGCCAGTGCTCACCCACATCGCTCACGTATTCGACCTCGAGGCGAGCCTGAATGCGACAACAAAAGGGCTAGTCAATCAGGCCTGAAATTGACACTCATGCTTACGTGCGTTGAAAAAAGCGCACCGTATGGGCCCGCGCTGACTTACCGGTACGGACGCAGTGTTGGAGGACATGGCCACATCCCCATACGTGACCACTGCATACTGTGGGAGGCGCCCAGCGGGCCGGATGGTGAGCCAAGGAAAAAAATAATATCGCTCATCGAACCAAGCCATGCAACTCAAAGAGATCTGTGACGAAAAGATCAAGGGTCGCGTACTAGGCTGGAAAAGGTGCCCTCGTCCTTATTATCATCGGCCTCGAAGCGCAACACAAGATGTTGTAACCACCGAACTGCGCGAAGTTGGCCGTCGAGGTCCATCCCCAAAGCTGCGTCGCGCAAAAACATTCGCCGCTAGGCAACATGAACCCGTAGTGTTGATGAGACCGAGCTGCCCATGACTGTGGCCGCCTTGAGCCAGGACCTTGTCTGAGGCAATGGCGTACCGTAAAAAGCCAGGTGCTAGAGTCGCTGCCCGCATTAGGAGACAGATCAGCGCTCTGTAGGTTGGTGATGAGAAGAGGAATGGGCTCAAAAGCCCCAGTTGTGGTTTGCAAAAAGAGCTCCAGCAAAACATTATCGCCTGCATCAGAACGCAGAATCACAAAAACATGAAAAAAGGGGGTGGGGGGTTACAAGTAAACAAAAGAAAAAAAAAACCCCCCAAGGTAAAGAGCGTCAGCAAGACGCACCACTGGTAAGGTCAGCCACGTCAACTTGACAGCCTTCACTGATGGGGGTTCCAAAGTAGCGCCACGCTTGGGAAAATGTTGATGGACACAACTACCCAAAGTTGAAGGGCAAGCATGAGACAACAATTCGACGGGATGAAATGAAGAGCAAGTGGAAGAAGCGACAGCGCGAGGCCATACCTCGAGATCATCGGCGTCCAGCGGTCTGAACTCGGCCAGTTCGCCTGTGAGGGAGTAGACGGCCACATAAATTTGCAATCGATGATCATTCTACAAGACACACCCCACCAGTCAATACAGCAAATTAGTTCAAAACACAAGAGAGCGGGCGCAGCAGTCGACAGCCGGGGACATGCCAGACGATGGGCAATTGCGACATACGCTGATGTTGGCGGTGATAGCGCCGAGCTCGGCGTCTCGAGTGTAATACAGCCAGGGCAGGCTCTCAGGCCTGTAGGATCGCACCCCATGTGCACAGATCAGTCGAATAGCTAGAGCCGGATAGAGGCAAGGAGAACAGGGCAGGATGTAAAGGATTCAACGGCCATACCAGGAGGCAACATCGTTAACGCCCAAGGAGGCGACCTGCAGCATGTCGTTGTACTGGGTGCACGGTTCGCTGCTACTATCGTAAGCTGTCAAGGCGCACAAATTGGCAAGACGCTGACAGGCCATCGCCCTCTGGTTGTCAGCCTCGGCATTCTAGACACAGCCGGACATGAGTTGGGGAGGAGAGCAGGGAAGGCGATAGAAGCCAAACATAGGCCAACGGCGAGGAAGCAGACCTGACACAACAGGACGCTGGCACGGAGCTGTGCTTCAAGCAGTCCTGAAGTCACGGTCAGTCCCGCATCCTGCATCAAGTGTTTCAAGGTGGATGCCAGGGTGAGAAATTTTAAAAGAAGCCTTTCAGGAGCCAAGCTGAGGGAGGGTGCGCGTACATCAAAGGATACTTGGAGCTGACGCTCAGTGACTTGGTAGGCATCCACCACGCTCGAATCTAGGCAAGTTCCATCCAGCTGCGGCGTGTGACAAAAGCACCATCAGCGGGAAGAAGGCCACCCCAGCTGCTAGGACAAAGGGGCACAAACTCGCACCTCTGTCATGTCCAGGGGACAAGTGCAGCCCGTGGTGTCGGTGCTTGTCATGCGAACGTCTGGGCAGACAACGCAGGCGGTGCCAGCTGCATCTGGCTGCTCGAGGGTGGCAAAGCAGTTGGTGTGACTTTGTGAGAGACCCAGATGATATGGTCACGGCGCAAATGACAAGGGAATGGAACGGACCGTGGTGCCGGAGGGGCAAGGCAGGCAGGCTGTGGAGCTGCGCAAGGACTGATTTGAATCAAAGTCGGCTAAACCAGGATGAAAGAAGATTGGATTGGAAGCAGGCATGCTGAGTGCGGTTTCGCCTCGATGGACAACTCGAAAAAGGGTAAAAGAGGGAGAGGCGGTTGAGTAGGACTGACAGCGAATGCTCTGAGCCGGGCAGGGACACGATCCATCCTCTGCAATGGTGGTGGAGCAGACGATGCAGTCCTTGCCATTCAGCGCTACCACCTGATTTGGAAAGGCAAGAATGAGAAATGAGACAAGGAGCAGAGGGGCAGGCCGACACGCGAGGCAAGATGCTCAAGGGGAGGGGGCGTGACCTCATCATTCCCACAGGCAGTGCACGCAGTTGTTTCCGCCACGGCTGTTGCTCGCGACTGCGGCGCACAAATGCACTCTATCGGCACGGCAGGAGAAGATTGGTGAGATGGCATGTGCTTCAAGTGGGGCACGCCGCATTACCAGCGCCAGGTGAGAGAGAACCGAACCGACCGGCGGCCTCTGCGACCTCGTTGGTGCCACACGCGAAGCAGCTGAGGGAGAGCGAATCAAAGGCCACCGACGCGGCCGCGCATGAATCGGGCGTAGCCAGCTCCACCTCATTAACCGCCACCATCACCATCACCTGCCCAAGCACCACCAACAGTGCCAACAACCCCCTGCCACCCAAGCGTAGCCGCTGTAGGCGCCCCACCGCCGCCACCGCCGCCGCCATCTGTGTGTGTATGTGTGTGTGTGTGTGTGAAGAAAAAAAATTTCAAAATTTTCAAAACGAAAGAAGAGAATTTATTTTAATTTTTGACGAATTTTAGCGAATTTTCATGGATTTTTGATGAAATTGTTTTCGAGTGTTTTGGAAGGTTCCTCTATTATCCTCTAGACTTATCTTGAAGATGGTATGCGGCAGAGGGTGGTGGCGGTGATCCTTCCTTGTGGATGTGTTGTACAATTTGCCTTGAGTTGCGGTGGAGGTGAATATCAGTCACAACTACGACTACGAGTCGTAATCGACTCCCTCCCCTCCCTCCTCTTTCCCTGAGCAAATCGTAGCATCGACGCTGCAGCTGATAGTGCAAGAAATTCGAAGCGCGTTTTTCCATGTGTCAATTGCGATCCGACGACGCACACGTCCATTGGCGGTATGATGACTTGACCTGTTTGAGGTCTTTGTGTGGTGTTTCTTGCTCGAGACGTCCGTGGATCCAGTGGAACTGACCGTCGGCTAATACCCTCTTCTTGCCCTTGACGTGACCAGGAGCTCCATGATGAACAGCTTAGAGGTTTGTGATGTTCGCATGGGATACTATGTTCAGGTGACAGAAAATCACAGATAATCACAATTATAATGGCATGAGTGTCGATGCACTTGAATGGACGCCGTCGGCGTAAGTGCTCCAGCGGCTCGGGAAAGATTTGAATTTGGCGCAGTCAATTTAAGATTGACTATCAGCTGTTGTATACACAGTCAATCAACGGCACAGGGTCGATTATGAAGGCCAGGGCATACGCACGCAGGAACGGTAGCATAGGCATTTACACCCTCTTGAGCCTGGGCTTGAGTATGTATGCGTCAGCACCAGGGCTGGCACTGGGTGGCGTAAATCTTTTGCTGGGGTAGTTTATTGAGGGCAGCCATGTCGTCGGCCTCGAGCGAGACACTGGAAATGCCCTACGGACAGAACATGCGCCCAGTGCACGAGTCGGGGCGTCAGTGCATGCTTGACGCAACCGCGGAGGCAGGGTCAGAGTACCCGGCTTACAAGATTGGATGCCATGTGAGTGGCATTGTGGGAGCGGGGGATGGCGACACCATGACCATCCATCTTTTGCAGACTCCAAGCCAAGGCGACCTGTCCTGGAGTGAGCCCCCGCTTCTGTGCTTGCGAGCATGGGCAGCGCCACAAGAAGGTGAGTGGGGGACGGGGTGCTCCTCTCACAACCATATGCTTGCGAGAGGTGGAGTAGCGCAGTGGCAAGCATCCATGAGCTGACCTCGGCTACTTGATGAACAACGGGGTCATCAAGCATGGTTGATCGGGGGTAGGCGCCCACTGAAAAGTTGCAGCAACAGGTGTGTGAGCTAGAGCGCGGCGTGCCATCCCGTCAATCATTGCTTGGACGAGTCAAGGGAGCTCACGTACTTGGGGCATAGCCAGTCAAGGTGATATTACGGGCCTTGCAAAAGGCAATCAGGTCTATTGAGCGGAGCAAGGGCATGAGGCTCGACTTTGAATCAGCACTGGGTGCGCCGACGCGCGAGCCCACCATCATTGTGGTAGTATGGGTGGTTTTCGATCTGGTTGACGGCTGGCCATAGACCGTAAACGTCGTAAAGCTAGACCCGGGCAACAATGGTGGGCCAAAAGGGGGTGAGGCAAAAGGCAGGAAGGTGACGACGGCGTTTCAAGAGCGTGGCCGTGGCACCTGCTGCAAATCGCGTTGTTCAAAGTTGGAGACTCCGATGGCGCGCGTCAGGCCTTGGCGTTGGGCTTCCAGCAAACTGCCATAGGCCTCGATCCTGACGAGAGTCGTGTATGAGTTCAGGGTGTGTCAGTGAGAACACGGTGTTGGTCGTGTCGCTGCCAAGCAGAGACGGGCAGAGTGGGTAGCCGCGTACCGGCACTGGTAGTAGGTGCCATTGGCGGTATTGCTGGCATCAAAACACGCGGGTCGAGGGCGGGTATCGTTCTGGAGGCGGCCCGCGTGATGCAGAAGCAAGAGGTCTAACTTAGGGTCAAGGGTTGGGGTCTTCATAAAAGGATTACGCGTAAAAGGCAGCAAGGCCCGGGAAAAGGAAACAAGGCATTGACTGCGTACCGACATAGCTCATATTCAAGGGCTCAAGGATCTGGGCGCGAATGGCCTACACAGGGGAACGACGAGACACGTGACACGTGAGGGCACAGCCGACATTGGGCAAAATGGGGGGCCACATCTGGCACATGCGACTGTGCCCAAGTGGGTGGGCCTGTCAAAAGGAGGATTTTTTTTTTTTTGGGAGACCCGAGCAGAGTGGCGTACCGGAATCATGTTGGCGCTGTAGTTTTCAGAATTGATCTTGGAGGTGATGAAGATGGTGCTGCGGTCTACTTGGGAGGCCTAGCCGGGGATCAAGGTGCTTGGGTCATGCAATCGGCCTTTCAAGGCCGAGTCAGAGCCCAGGTGGTGTGGCGAGGAGCGAGTGAAAACTGCTCAAACCTGGAAAGCCTGGCTGATGTTGGGCTCGGAGCCATAATCCACACTGGTGTCAATGTGCGTGGCCCCGAGAGCTAGCCACTGGCTCACGTTGTAGCTTCCACAGCAAGAGCCTATGAGAACGCCAGGCGGATCAGATCGAGGCCCTGGCCACCGGCAGTCGCCAACAACGAAGCCAGCTGGCGGCACGGACGCGAAGGCGCGAGGGAAGGTCTCAAGTGTCACGCACCAAGTCCAATAATGGGCATGTCAACACCGGTGGCAATCTGGATTGTAGGCACCACAACGCCACAAGCCTCGTTCAAAGCCAATGCCAGGATACACACGAGTGCCATCAAGCGGTTCTGACTGGATGCTGCCATGGTTTCTGGGTCTGGCTCCGATCGGTCAGGGGCCGCGATCGCGCGGTTTTGCTCGCACGTCAGGGTGTTTGTATTTGTCTTAAAATACTTTTTACTTATGCTTTGAAAAAGTAAAATACAAAATGCGATTGGTATTATGTAGAGAACGCACGTAGAGGGGGTGTAGCGTAAAAAGAATAAGAATACTTTTCAAACAAGTATTATACATCACACAGCTGCGCAGAGCTCCCGTTCTTTTGTGAGTGTGTGAGTGTGTGTGTCTCTCATCTCTGTGTCTCAATCTTGACTCTCTCTCTAACTCTCACTCTTTATCTCTCGGTCTCTCGCTCTCATTGTACTTTCCTTTACACCCTTTTCTCCTGACCCTCTGTCTCTCTTAATCTCCGCCTCATTCGTCGTCTCTCTCTCTCTCTCTCTCTCGCATTTCTCTCTCTCTCCTCTCTCTCTCTCTCTTCTTTGGGTCAGTGAATATCGTTTTGGCAGCGGCACGGTGGTGGTATTGGCGCGGGGTCGAAGGATCGTCTTGGCATGGGATGGTTGATGGTGAATGGTGGCAAAGGGTGGTGGGGTGGTGGTGGTGAGAGGGTGGCAGTGTTGCGGTCGTGATTGTCGTGCTTGTCGTGTGATGGTTTGGGAGAGGAATCGCCTTGGTACACTCACTCTGGAACGGCGGGGTAGGTGTCTGGACTGCTCGCCGAGGCCAGATCCTCGTCGTGACCCGCAACGATTGGTAGCCACGACGCGTCGCTGATTCCCATCGCAGCACCCGTTGATCACGCCGGACACCCCAGCGGCAACACCAGTGCTAGGATGGCGCGCATCGTCACCACCATGGGCGGCCTGATGGCCGCTTACCTCATTTACCTCGAGCCCCCGACCGCCATCACGGCATGGTTCCCCTGGCACATCTTCTTTATGACCATTGGCGTAAGTGCTTGTTCTCTGTCTCCGCCCCTCCCATCCCGCGTCTTTGGCTCTTGACCTTGGCCTCGCCCATCTTGACCTTCGGGCTCTCCTCCTACTTCTTATGCACCCTAGGTGTACGGCTTTATGTCGTACAGCGTGCTCAACTTTGTCTTCAACGGCAAGAAGGCCTATAACCAAACCGTCTGGTTCCATTTCGTTTTGAATGCCTTGGCGGCAGCCTGCATTCTCCTCGGTGCGTTATCTTTGAAGACCCGTACTCTTGCCGTGCATGTGTCCCCCGCCCGCCTCAACATTCATGTCCACCCGTGATCTTTTCCCCCGATTTTGGCCCGCCACAGGGTTTGTGGCCATCTACACCAACAAGGAGACCAAAGGCAAGACCCACTGGAAGTCGTGGCACGGAACGATTGGCTTTTACACCTTTGTTTTGATCATGGGCATGACCATTGGCAACATCAGCTTTCTCTTCCCCGACCAAATGGTGCGCGCCGTTGGTCCTAAAACGGTGAAGAAGATCAAGCTGGTTCACCGCATCGTGGGCACCCTTGCCTACGTGTTTGTCATGTTTGAAATGTTCCTGGCCTACTACTCAAACTGGTTCAACCGCAATGTGACCGGCGTCCTCTGGTATCTTTTCCCCACCATGACCCTCCTCATGGCCGCCATCGTCGTGGTCCAGGTCGCCCCCAAGTTTTTCCGGTGAACACCATGAAAAAAAGCTCTTTTGCTGCTGAATGTTGTGTGTTGTAAATGCTCTTTGGTGCGGTCAGACCTTGCCATCGCAGCAGCCTGAGCTGCCAGCACATGCAGCAAATTGATCAACTGACTGGTTTGACAGTGGCAGATTGAACTTGACCACAGACGCACATGATGACACGGTCGCACGCAGCGACAGAAACACACGAACATGATACAACATATCAATGCCATGAATACAGATCCGGGCATTCATATTGACTCACACAACAAAACACGAAACAGGGCGCGAAGCAGGCCGGCGCTTCGTTGGAACAGGCCGCTGCGAAAAGAGGCATGTCTCAGGTTCGCACGCTAAACTTGTAGCGAACTACATGGCGGTATGCCTCTCCCGGGCGTAGCACAGCCGAGGGAAAATCCATTTGATTGATGGCGTCTGGAAAGTTTTGCGTCTCAAAGCAAACGCCTGGCATTTGTGCCCCGGAACAACACCACAGGCCAGCATCAGTGTTGATTGTGAAGGCCATAAACATAAACCGCAGGAATGAGAGACAAGGAATGAAAAACAAAGCAGATGATCAGCTGGTCAGAAGATCGGCCGACGCACCAGCATGTTCGCTGTAGGTGACACCGTCCTTGCCGGCAGAGGAAAAGGCGCCGTTGGACGTCCAGACTTGAAAGCCAGGCTGATCGGTCCAAACCTAGCGACGCGGGGAACATGTTCATTTTTGTTCACCGAATGAGCCGGGCCAGCCAGCTGGCGTCGAGTTTGTCCTGCGGAGGGATAAGGGGCTCAGGATTGGGACAAACCTCCATGTGGCGTCCAGACGCGGGGTCATACATTTCTGCCACGAGCGCGAGATCACCGTCATGGATGGTGCTGCTGGCCACAAAGTTGTGATCCAGGCCCGGCATGTTCTGCACGCGGCGCATGTGGTCAAAGATGGCACCAAAGCGCTCGGGCTGGCCATTGGCTAGGCCGAGTTCAGAGACTGGAGCCAGTTGGCCTGTGGGGATGAGATCGGGGTGGACGGCCGTGTACTTTTCGGCATGGACGGTAACCAGTTGATCATCCACGGGTCCACTGTCGTGGCCTGCCAGATTAAAGTAGCCTGCAGAACATGGCGGGCGTTGGAGTCGGGGTGTGCCGTGAGCGGGAACAAAGGTGGCGGTGCGGAGGGGCTTGGGCATGATCTCGATCGCACCGTGGTGAGTCATGTTGATGATGGTCGGGGCATCTGTGGTGGCTGTAAAGACCATGTCCAGGGCGTTGTCTTCAGCCACGTTAAAGGCAACGGTGGCATCGACATTTCCGGGATAGCCTGCGTCGCCATCAGGGGAGCGCAGCTCTAAATGCCAGCTTGCGGGGCCGGCGGGGCCGGCGGCCGACCACAGGCGTTGATCCCATCCATTGAATCCTCCGTGCAAGTGGTTGTCACCGTCGTTCTGGTCCACTTTGTACCTGTAATCTCCCAAGAAAGAAAGGATCAGGGCCCAGCACGGACAGAGGTATGAGAAGCTAGCCTCTGGAATAAAGCGAAAAGGTGAGGGGTTGAGCAGCCAGCCGAGATGAGGCAAGGCGAACATTTGGCCGTCGAGGTGGAAGGTGGCTTTGTCGATGCGATTGCCGACTCGACCAACAGTGCAGCCAAAATAGGGCGAGGCATCGGGCGTCAGGTACTCGCTCATGGCGGGTTTGCCAAGAACCACGTCGGCCATCTTGCCCGAGCGATCCGGCACCAAGAGCTTTTGAACTGGACGGTCAGCGCAGAGTACAAGAGGTTGAGCCTCGCCCGTTGTGCCATGAAAGTGGGTGGGAATCGAGTCTAAAACAACATACCAATGCCGCCCCAGTTGGAGACGGTCGCGACCAGCGTTCGGGCCTCATTGGCCAACTCCACGACCTGCGCGCCCTGCGCCTGCTGAACCAAATCATGCCGCCACCGACGACCCACCCCCCGGCCAACCCACCGCCATGCCCCACGTCCCACCACAACCGCCATCCTTCTCACAACAGCCGGACGTTGTCCTTCGATCCGATCCTTCCCCCGTCTTCCTGTAACCCCCCCTCACGCCGAGCTGCCGACGCCGTCCGAAACACAAAGTCACTGACACCTCCCCCGCCTCAAAAATAAAAAAAATAAAATAAAAATAAAAATTTATTTACATAGGATGTACATGTAAAGAGACGTGGATAAAGTTCTAACTTATCAATAGTACTACATGTACTGTAGTAGTTTTCGTTTTTGATCGATCGCACTTTCACGGGCGCTGCCCTCTTGATGCAGACTCCTCAAATCAAAGCACTTATCGTCGATTTTCACGAGCCTTGGAAGGAAGCTACATGTAATAAAAAGGGGAGTGAGATGATAAAATTTACTGGAACCCTCCCTTGTCCTCCTGGGCAATGCAAACGTTTATCAATTGAGGGCACCGCCAGGCCACTGGGTGTACTGGCTCGGGGACGACCCTCGCCCTTGCCGATCCCTCTACTTTCATTTCGCTTTCTGTGCGGCACAGCCAGGCGTTGGCGCTGGAGCAAGCCGCGAGGCTGGTCTGGTGCCTCTTCAGTTAAAAAAAAAGGGGTTCAGGGGCTTCTATATCCTTGTAACCCCCCCTGAAACACAGTCTAGTCACGAAAGATGCATGCAGGCGGAAGAAGACGAAACAGTGGCAGGTCGCAGAGTTAGAGCACGCTCATGTCGCCCTCGGCGAGCCGCAGCAGCAGTGGGGCGTACGCGGAGTGCGCGTCAGCTCCAACCCAGGAAGCGGCATAGTTGTTTTTCTTGCCATCGAGGACGATAGCCAAGTCATTGCTGTGGGTGTACCACCAAAAGCGCTGAGCCCACCTAGGGCGAGGCGGTTCAGTGGGCACCCAGTCGTTGTTGAGGAGGAAGCGGAAGTGGCGAATGTGCGTGTCCGGGAGCTGGTCATGCATAACCACAGCGGGCGAAGCAAAAGTGTAAAGGTGGATGCGGGGTGGCCCGCGGTTGTCCGGGCCCCCGTCGTTGGCAAAGTCCGTACACGTCAGAAGCTTGAGCGCCGCGAGCGTGGCAATGCCAGCTCCCTGGCTGTGCCCCGCAATCGCAAAGCTGAGAGAGAATTTATTGGCTGCGCAGCCGAGGCTCACGGCGCCGTCATTCAGGGCGTCGTTGACAAACTCTACAACCTTGGGCCACAACAGCTCAAGGCGCTGTTGGAAGCCGCCGTGCACCTTGGTGCCGTAGGCATCCACAGCCGAGACTCGCAGGTTGCCGCCAACCCAGTCGTGGTAGATCAGGCCCTTCTTCTCCTTCGGCGTGTACACCCGCTGTTCGTCCGCCACCGTCACAGAGTCAGGCACATCGTCTGTGTCAAAAAAGCTGCCGCGGAACACGAGCGTCACCTCGAGCTCGGGGGCTTCATTGCGCGCAACGGTCTCGGCCGACCGGTCCTCTTCCGTGGTAAAGCTGGGGGCCTTGGCCTTAAGCCCAACCAGCAGCGCGTTCGGGTGTTCCTTCGGGCTTCCAATCACAGCCCACCGGCGCCCGAGAAGGTACTCGGCAAAGCTGGGCTCATCAACAGCCACGTTTGGTTTCTGGGAGGTGTAGAAGTTGGCATCCTGAGCGCCAAACAAGGCCATGAAGCGCTTCTCAGCCGTGCCATGCTCTTCGCCTTTCGCGTCGTCAACGGCAGTGAAAAGCGTCACCTCGCGGAGACCGGCGTTGATGTTCTTCGCGTAGGTCAAATCCGCAAGGGCGGCAGCGGTGGCAATGACGCTGATGACATGCTTGCCTGCGGCGCCGTTGGGGTTCTGGCAAAGCGACTCACCGTCACCGCACAAAATGAGAATTTCGCGCTGGAGATCCGGCGGCGCCGTGGCAGCAACACTCCGAAGCATGCGGTTCGTCACCGTGCCACCGAAGGCGCAGCTCAGATGGCTAAACAACATTGGTGTCTTGGCCTTCACAAGGGCGTCAAAGGAATCCGGGGTGTAGCGGTAGTAGTTGGCCGGGGGGGGCTGGTTGTATTGCTGGGGTCTTAGTATGTTATCATCGAGGTTGCCGCCGGGCACAACAAAGAAGGGCGGGAACAGTGTGAGTCCGCCTCCCGTCCTCCCCTTCCCGTCACTGCTTGGGTGGTAGGAGGCGAACTTGGCCTTGCAGTAGGAGGAGGCCAGTTTCAGCATGGACCACCCTGCAGCAAAACCCGCGCCGACGTCCAGGGCGCGCCACAACAGTATCATGTTGGGGATTTTTTTTTGGGGGGGGGAGAGGGGAGGGGGGCGGGCGAGAGAGAGAGAGAGAGAGAGAAAAGCATAAACAGCGAACTCACTGCATCGGTCGTAGAGATTCCTTTCAAGCACAACTTATCGGCTTTGCATGTTGTTACATGTACTGTAGTAATTACTAAAAATTGTTGATACTTACTACATGTAGTAAGTGATGGTAAATATCGGTCAACCCAAGCTAAAGAAATGTGGATAAGTTCGAACTTATTAACTTATTTGATCGCACTCCTCAAATCAAAAAAAGCACTTATCGTCGATCTATTGACCAGTATCAAGTTACTCATTTTCAATTTTTAGATAAGTTGTGCTTACACACACACACACACACACACACACACACACACACACACACACACACACACACACACACACACACACACACACACACACACACACACACACACACACACACACACAACCCCGGCCCGCCCGCACACACACGATCGCGAGCTCGGGGTTCAGCTTCGCCTCGAGATGAGGGGCAAATAATGCTGCTGGTCAGCTGAATGACCCCGGCACCCCGGCCAAGCGTCTTGATCAGTGGGTGCGGCCGGGGCTCCCATCGCGAGACTCACCTGCCTTCTCAGATCGGCGGCAGCATGGCCGACTGCGCGGCGACCGCACCACAGCTGGCTTGGACATGGCTTGAGGCAGCCACAGAAGATGTCGAGCTGGGGACGACGCCGCCCTTGGCCAAGCGGCCTTTTCGTGAGCCAACAGCCCTAGCGCAGGGCTTGCAGCGTGGTGGACAAGCGTGGGCTGAACAATGTGCCGAAGCCATTGCGCTCGTCCTGCACCTGGCCCTGCAGAACCCCGAAGAGCACGGGCACAGAATGGCCCACGTCGAGCGTGTTTTGACTCACCTGGACCGCGCCGTTCGTGCACGCCCGGCCCTCCAAGACACCGTGGCACAGCTTCATCGTCGTCTCCTCCATTGCCAACCGTATGCCCTTCGGTGTCTCCAACGTACCCAGCACGAGGCCCCCCACCAAGCCCACCTTGCCCTTGCCCTGCTCAGCCCACCACAGCCCTTGCCCCAACTGGCCGAGGATCAGGTCACGTCCTTGACCCTGGCCGCCGGCAACTGGCTCGATGACATTAGTCCAGAGCAACTCCAACACCTCGTCCTGCTATGGATTCGCGGAGACGTGGCGGCCCTGCAGCGCCGTCATGCCGCTCTTTTCGGCCCCATTCTCCTCGACGATACTGCCCAGCGCCTCAGACACCTCGCCCCAGCCCTCGCCCCGGCCCTTAAACAAGCCCCGCCCGAAAGCCCGGAGCAAGCCTCCAGTCCACGTCACCGCTGGATTGTTCAACAATGCCTCTGGGCCCTGGATAATGATCAAATCAACGCGCTTTCCCGCGCCCTGTCCCTCCTCCTTTTTGCGCTCGAACCTTCCCTCGCAGAAATGCAGCTTCGGGGCCTGATACGAACCCACGTGGCCACACGCAGCGCCATTGTGCGCCTCGCCCGTGCCCTAGAACTTGCCGTCCCCGATCTCGCCTCATCCCATATCAAGGTACGAGGGCTCTCTGATATCCACGTCAGCCTACGCCCCGCTGACTCCACGCCATTGCACACCCTCGTCTTTTCTGCTTCGTCTTTGCTCCTGAAATCAATTTCGTGATTGCACCATCTCACCTTCTCTCTGCCCCCCCCCCCCTTTTTTGTTAAAAAATTGGGAAACCGCGTTCAGATTTGCCGGCAGGCGCTCGAGAATTTTGATACACACGTCTACTTGCAATTCAAGGATTTTCGAGCTCTAGCCGTGTGCGTCATCTTTCCCTTCCCCTGCATTCCCTCTTCGTGATCAACGCTGTTTGCTCACCTTGTCTGCTTTGATACTGGTCCCACAGGAGTCGCTTTCGTGACTTGGAGGAGCGTGAGACCGCCGCAGGCTTTCTGCAGCGCCTGCTCCAAGAGCTGGCCGAAGCCCCCGACGTGCTGCCCCAGTTTGCGTTTAGCCTCGCTCGCTTCAACCGACAGCTTTACAAGCAAACGTTGCTTCCCATGATCCTACGCTCAGCTCGTCGCGAAGCAGCCTCGGGCTCTGAACAAGGTCATCTCCTCAACCTGTTGGTGGATCACCTTCGTCGTCACAAACTGGTTGATGCCGCCGCCGTCCTGCTGGCCCAAAGCCCCCGCTCCAGCCCTCGTCGAGCACGCTCAACGGGAGCAAGTCGTGATGTCGCCACCGACTCCGGCTCGACACAAGCGAGCACGGGTGTTGATGAATGCGAGGGGAATGAAGCTTCTCCTCCGCCGCCGCCCGATGTAACCCCGGAGAGCTTTCAGTTGGGAACCTCACTTGTCCACCAAGCGCAGACACGATGCCTTCGATACATCGCCCGCATGGGTCTGGATCAGTACGCTGTGCTGGAGGCCTTGGCACAAGGTCAAGCCAAATGCACTCAGCACGCTCGAGATACTCAAGACCTGCCATCGGCTCAGTGGTGGTTTGAGCTCAGCTCGAGGTGCCCTCTGTTTCAGCCATCCATCGCCATTCCCGTTGCACTCAACCTTGATCGACTCTCGCTGGAACAGGCGCAAGCAGCCGGCTTGATGCAAGCCAGCAACCTCCTCCAAGCTCACCCGCCTGTGGTGGTTCGCACCAGTTGGACCTCTCGACAAGCTGAAGGCTATGCCTTGGTTTTTCTGCTGCATGTCGCCACGGCCCCCGCTGGCGGTTACGAATGGGCCACCAAACCAGCCCACCACATTGACACTTTGGCTCGCATGTTTTGCATGCTGGCATTTAACGTGGCACGTGGCCGTTGGTCAGAGCCACTCTTCAACGTGCTAAAGCTCCTGCCGACTGTGGCGCTGGTGCGGCTTCGTGCTCTCACGCTTTGTCCTCAAATGCTTAAACTCTGCGCACACCGATGCTCAGAGTCACTACCCTTGACGCAACAACGGCACATACTGCAGCGCATGCTACATCTTTTGCGGGCAGACGCCCCTACGGCCCCCTCCACCGTCCCACCAGCCGTTACAAGCCCACCAAGGCCATAAAAGCAGTGGTGATATCGAGAACCCAACCATCCATTTAAGATTAAATTCACACCAAGCATCGCTCTTCATCATTGCCCTTGATCTGCAGGCGTTTGTGAGGGCTGGTCAAACACGGGCTGGGCAGTACGAGGTCATTCAAGACACGGGTGCTACATCATATCGTCCAGACATCGACGCGGCGCAGTGTAACACAAATAGGACCCGCGCCGGAACAGATAAAACAAAATTATAATTGGTCATCCAGTCGTGTATCAGATCCAATCGAAGCTTGAGAGAGATTCTCATAATTCCAACCTCGCAACGGTGTGGCAAGATCAACCGGAAGGTTTGGGTGGAAAGCGCGTTGTGCGCACACACGGCAGCTACATGGCACCCAACTGACTCAGCTCAGCCTCCAGTTTACGCAGCTGGAGCTGAAGCTCGTCCTCCTCCTTGTTGACGCGCTCGAGGTCTTGTTTGAGCTTGTGTGATTCTTCCTGCGCTGCAGCCAAACGTGCACGCGTGGCCGCCAAGCTGTTATCCTTGTCGGATGCATCGAGCTGGCCGGCAACGCGCTTTTCAAAGTCAATCTATCATGGCATGTGGTGAATCAAAACAGACCCCCAGCCGGCATAGCGACCACGAAAGGCGGCAAGCAGACGGACGCGCAGACACACACACTCTCTACAGCACACAACCACACTTACGGCAATTTGGTTAAGCTTGTCCTGGTTGGTCGATGTATACGCAGCCATGGCTTCAAACTTGTCCATGATAAAGGGCAGGTGCTCATCCACGTCAACCTTGGCTCCTGATTCTCCAAAATTAACTGTTGGACACGCGCAGCGTGAGGCTAGCAACCAAAACGTATTGGCGCAAGTGTCAGAGAGACGCACCACCATAGATGGAAATCAGATCTTTGATCTTTTCGCGTGCTGCCAATTTTTGCTGCTCTTGCTTGTTGGATAGAGCTTGCCCCTTGAGAGCGAAAAGCGCGTAAACAAAACAGGGTGCCGTGTCAGTGGGTGCGTTGACAACCAGGCGCCCAAGAAGTGCGTCGGCCGTATGAGGGCGCAAGCTTGGCGTGTGCGGCATTTACCTTGGAAAAGGGCGTTTGAAACTTGTCTGCGTAAACCGTAAAACGAGCACCGGCCTGCGTAGCTTGGCGCGTTTTAAAGCTGCAGTACTCGAGCCAAAGGCGAATCCCGATGATGCAGCCCAGCCATTCTATAGAGCCGAGATCAGGAGGGTAGGTCAAGAACCAACGAGGGACGAGGGCAGAAGCGGGAACACCGGTACAGGGTACAGGAGAAAAAAAGTGGGCATTCGTGGCAAACGAGTGGCACTGACGATGAACGCTCGTGGGAATGGCGCTGGTTTCTTTGACGGCGCGAAAGGCGGTGGGATGGCCGGAGAAGCCGAGCAGGCCCAAGCAAATGTGGGCTGCCATGTGGGCAGGGCGTTGAAGAGCCATCTTGCCAATGTTGCGAATGACGCTGGGAAGTTGTACACCAAGCATCTTAATGTCATCGAGGTTCTCTTGCAAATAGGACAGGCCGTGGGCGGCAATGGCGTCTGTGAGTTGCTTTTGCAAGGAGAAAACGGCTGCATCATCATCCGCGCTCTTGCTGAGGGCGGCAACGATTTGCGACCAGGTCATGGATGAAGCGGCAATGACTTGAAATTTGTATTGAGCTAGGTGGGCAGCCAAAAAAAACCATCACGAGAAGAGGTGAGGGCAATGAAAGAGTTAGGGTGGGGTCTGATGACCGAGCTCGAGAGGCGGTGCGGGTTGAATGATGCTGTTTCAGGGGTCAGATTGTGTCAATGTGTATCTTGGCGTGTAACTTGGCGCGTACCTTCTTGCAGGGCCATTTGGCGCTTGACTTCTTCTTGAACGCGCTTTTGCATTTCGGCTTCGTCAAAGGCGTCCGTTTGCCTGGAGCGAACAATCTCTGGTTGCACCGCTGGTGCCGACGAAACAGAAGGTGCGGATTGGGTCTGACTCGGGCGGGCCCCGGAAGAGAAGGAGGCGGTGGTGGTGGTGGTGGTGGCGACGTGTTGCTGTTCCTTGGCGCTGTCAAGTTTGCTTTGGAGGAGGTCAAGGAGGTCATCCTTCTCGGGCTTGGAGAGGGCCCAGACTTGGGCATGCCACTCTTCATGCTCACGACGGGAAATGACGTGTTGTTCGTAGGCTTGGTCAAGCCGAGTCTGAAGTTCGCGGCTGGCGGTAATCATCTGAGCAGTGGTTTCGGCCTGCTCTTCGGCTTGGCGGATGGCGGCCCAATCGGCGGGCTTCTGCTTCGGCCTTGGCTTTGGTGCGCTGGCGCTCTTCCTCGGCTAGGGCGGCGCGTTCTTGTGCCTCTTGGCGCTCTCGCTGAAGCTCGGCTTCGCGAGCAGCAGCCTGTTCCTGCATCTTCTGTTGTTGTTCTTCAAGTTCCCGGGCCCGATTCTCGGCGGCAATTTTGGCGGCGCGGAGGCGCTCCACCTCTTCTTGTTGCTGCTCAAGCTGTTGGGCACGTCGTGCAATCTGTGATTGTAACTGTGATTCCTTCTCGCGGCGCGCGGCTTCACGACGTCGCTGTTTGAGCTCCTCGGCCTTGCGGGACTCGGCCGCCTGTTGGCGGGCCACCTCATCCTGCTGGGCACTCAGGCTGGCCTGCTTGTTGGCCCGATCGGCCGCTGCAAACGGGTTGCGCTGCGCAATGTCTCCCGTCAACGCGTTGCTATCCATGACTTGCCGGTTCGTACAGATACCAACCGTCCCTGAAAACCCCCAGGGCAAGACCTGCCTCGATACACACGACAAACTGCGGCTGCTCTAGCAAGCAACCCTTCCCCCCGGTTCACGATCACTGCTGGGTCAAATGGGTGTGTGTGTGTGTGAGAGAGAGAGAGAGAGAGAGAGAGAGAGAGAGAGAGAGAGAGAGAGAGAGAGAGAGAGAGAGAGAGAGAGAGAGAGAGAGAGAGAGAGAGAGAGAGAGAGAGAGAGAGAGAGAGAGAGAGAGAGAGAGAGAGAGAGAGAGAGAGAGAGAGAGAGAGAGAGAGCTTGAGAGAGAGAGAGATCTTGAGAGAGAGAGAGAGAGAGATCTTGAGAGAGAGAGAGAGAGAGAGAGAGAGGAGAGAGAGAGAGAGAGAGAGAGAGGAGAGAGAGAGAGAGAGAGAGAGAGAGAGAGAGAGAGAGAGCTTGAGAGAGAGAGAGAAAGAGAGAGAGAGAGAGAGAGAGCTTGAGAGGGAAAAGGGGCGTTGTTTTATGGGAAAAGTTGTTGTTCAGTCTGATCGTGGCTGGCGACTTGAACGACGCTAGATGTTGCTCTGCTGGCTTGGTCTCAAGCTTCCGCGTTGAACGACGCTTCGTCACTTTGCTGCCATCCAACTACCCTGCCACATTTGCGCGCACTGAGCACTGTGAGGATGGCTTGGGCCGGTTCACTGGTTTGCCTGCCGGACTTTCCGCGCCTCCGCGTCGTGTGAAAGAAAAAGAAAAAAAAAAGCACGCACAGAGTCTCGTCTTTTCAAACACAAACTCTCACTGAAATCCCTACTAAATCTGCAAAAAGTCAAATTTACGCTGATCAAAGTACGGCGCTACAAGAATGCTGACATTCCCTGCAAGGCAAGCTTGCGTTTTGTGTGACAATCCACCAAAGCTGCCATTTTGTATAGTTTTCATCGGACTTTTGTGCGCCAAAGGTATACAGAATTTGACGAGCCGCTCGACCCAGGTTTTTTTTCTTTTTTTTCTTTTTCCCTTGTTCAGTCGGTGCGAAACGGCAGCGCCAGTCCTGTGAGGCACAGGGAGGACGCGAGCTGATCCGGCTTGATCTCATCAAGCGTGGTGTATGGTTCTCTGGATTCTTGAACTAGGCACTGGGTGGACGCCGAGGTTGAGAAAAGCTTTGTGGTGCTGTTGTAGCACTCACCCTTCTCCACTGGACACAGACCTCAGCGCCGTGTCCAACGCGACACCTGGCCCGACCCGCTTTCTCGCGTGCGCGTCAAGACCGCCACCATGCCGGCGGATCAGGGTTGCTACACCCTCATCACCGATGATGATGCCGACCTCAACTTCTCCGAGCAAGAGCTTCGCAAGCAACTCGGTATGGATGCCCGCGCGTCAGCCAGCCAGCCAGCCAGCCAGCCAGCCAGCCAGCCAGCCAGCCAGCTAGCCGGCCGGCCGCTTGATTCATTCTGACCAGCTGATGCCGTGCTCGTTCTTTTCGTGTGCGGGTGCTCACAGAATCGAGCCGCGTGGAGGACAAGGTTGAAGCACTCAAGGTTGCCATTCAGCTTTTGCTCAATGGCGAAAAGCTTCCCTCCCTGCTCGTCGTACGTCACTCGCTGCCTCGGCCTGATCATCTTCAGCGTGCCACCACGACGCCAAAACGCTTCACTGACAATCACTCACCCACACTCCTTCCAGCCGGTTATCCGCTATGTCATGCCGTGCGATGATCACACAGTTAAGAAACTTCTCCTCATCTTTTGGGAAGTGGTGCCCAAGTATGGCAGCGATGGCAAGCTGCTCCACGAAATGATCCTCGTGTGCGATGCGTATCGCAAGGACCTCATGCACCCCAACGAGTACGTGCGTGGCTCAACGCTGCGCTTTCTCTGCAAGCTCAAGGAACCCGAGCTTCTCGAACCCCTCATGCCCACCATCCAAGAGTGCCTGACCAACCGCCACGCATACGTTCGCCGCAACGCCGTCCTGGCCATCTACACCATTTACAAAAATTACGACCACCTCATTCCCGACGCCCCCGAGCTGATCCACCGTTACCTCGAGCAGGAAGAGGTCAGCCTTGCCTCCGCCGCAATGTCTCTTTCTTTCCATGTTTCTTTTCGACGTTTCATACTTCGTTTCTTGCTTCTTCACTTGGCCGCCACCACCGCCGTCCTTTTTGTTGCAATGACGTTTCGCTTTGATGTCATCACGCGAGAGCTCACCCCAACGCTCGGCGTCCCTTGGTCCCCCCTCCCCCGCGTGCGTTACAGAACCCCTCGTGCAAGCGCAATGCTTTTATGATGTTGATCACGGCTGATCAGAGCCGCGCCCTCGAGTACCTGAGCTCGTGCATCGACTCTGTGCAGACTTTCAATGAGATTTTGCAGCTCGTCATTGTCGAGCTTGTTCACAAAGTGTGCCGGACCGAGCCGCGCCAGCGCAGCCGCTTCATCCGCTGCATCTACAACCTGCTCAATTCCGAGTCGGCCGCCGTCCGTTATGACGCTGCCGGTGCCCTCTTGACCCTGTCTTCGGCCCCGACAGCCGTCACCGCCGCCGCCAAGGCCTACATTGAGCTCATCGTGAAGGAGGCTGACAATAACGTCAAGCTCATTGTTCTTGACCGACTCATCGCCCTCAAGTCCACTCCCTCCAACGAGCGCGTGCTACAGGACATGATTATGGACATTCTGCGCGTCCTGGCCGCCCCCGATCTTCATGTCCGCAAGAAAACGCTGGCCCTTGTCCTTGACCTCGTCGCCTCCCGCAACGTCTCTGAGGTCGTTGGCTTTATCAAGAAGGAGCTCGCGCGCGCTACCTCGTACGTTTCATACCGCTCATGGAGCTTGCAATCTATTGTCACACCCGGACAGTCAGGGCATGCAAACCGGTCTTTCTCACCCACAAACAAATGCTTGGTCCTGTGGCACGCCCATGCGCTCACAGGCACGACAATTATGAAAAGGCCGGTGAATATCGCCAGCAATTGGTCCGCACGCTGCACACGCTGGGCGTGCGCTTCCCCGAGGCGGCACACGACATTGTGCCCCAGCTCATGGAGGCTCTGACCGACGATACGGCTCAGGGCGCCGCCTCAGCCGAAGACGTGGCCCTGTTTGTCCGCGAGGCCTTTGAGCGCCTGCCCGGTCTGCACAGCGATATGATGAACAAGCTCATCTCCACGTTTACTGACATCAAGTCGCCTCGTGTCATCCGCTCCATCCTCTGGATCATTGGCGAGTACGCCACCAAGCAGTCGACGATCGAGGACGCCTTTCGCTGCATTTTTTCGGCCATTGGTACCCTGCCCATTGTCGACTCGGAGCTCAAGGCCGCCGCTGAGGCTGAGGCTGAGGAGGAGGCCGACGGAGGTGCGCCCAAGGTCGTCACACGCACTCGCATCACTGCCGATGGCACGTACGCCACCGAGTCGGTGTACACCTCCACCAACAAGAAGCGTGAGGAGCGCCCGGCGCTGCGTCAAGCCATGATGGACGGCGACTTTTTCGTGGCCTCGGCCGTTGCGGCTGCTCTGACCAAGCTGGCTTTGCGCCATTCGCGCCTGGACAATGTCCCCGTTAGCGAGCGCCACCAGGTCAAGGCTCGCGCCATGTTTGCCATGGCCAGCATGCTGCACCTTGGTAAATCTGGCCTCGCCGCGGAGAACATGACCCCAGATGCCCGTGATCGTATCATGGCTTGCCTGCGCGTGTTGGCTAGCCCCTCAGCTGCACTCGAGGCCTCCTTTTTGGAGCAGTGCCACGCCGCCTTTTCCAAAATGCTCGAGGCCACGTCGACCACGACGGGCCCAAAGAAGGAGGAAAAGCGGGAAATTCAGTCCCACGTGGATGAGGGCATCAGCTTTTTGGCACTGCGCACGGGTAACCAAGACGAGACGTCGATGGATGACGTCGAGATGAGCATCTCCAAAGCCACGGGGGCTGGCGAGAAGGCCAAGGCTGGCTCCAAGCTCAACAAGGTCTACCAGCTCTCGGGCTTCTCCGACCCCGTGTATGTGGAGGCCTACGTCAACGTGAACCAGTACGACATCCTGCTTGATGTGCTGGTGGTGAACCAGACACCGGACACACTTCAAAACCTGTCCTTGGAGCTGGCCACGCTCGGCGATCTCAAGCTGACAGAGAAGCCGCAGTCGCACACTTTGGGTGCTTACGACTTTTGCAACATTCGTGCCAATGTCAAGGTGTCATCCACGGAGACGGGCATCATCTTTGGTAACATTGTGTACGATGTATCGGGCGCTACTTCGGACCGCAACTGCGTCATTCTGAACGACATTCACATTGACATTTTGGACTACATCAAGGCCGCACAGTGCACAGACGTTGAGTTTCGCAACATGTGGGCCGAGTTTGAGTGGGAGAACAAGGTGGCCGTGCGCACAACCATCCCCACGCTCCGAGGTTATCTGGAACATGTGCAAAAGACCACCAACATGCGGTGCCTCACACCGGCATCGGCATTGGCGGGCGAGTGCGACTTTCTTGCGGCGAACCTCTACGCCCGCAGCGTCTTTGGTGAAGACGCGCTGGCCAACCTCAGCATAGAGAAGTTGCCCGACGGCACGGTGCGTTGCCAAGTTGTGTGTGTGTGTGTGTGTGTGTGTGTGTGTGTGTGTGTAAGCGCTGCAGGCCAAGGAGAATATTGTCTGGAGTGGACAGTGTTTATCGACTCACGTACATGCTTACTTTTATTTTAGGTGACCGGCCACATTCGCATTCGCAGCAAGACCCAAGGCATTGCCCTCTCGTTGGGCGACAAGATCACGCTCAACCAGAAGGAGCAGAGCTAAATGATCCTTCAATGACGCAAAGTTCATCTTTCTCTGCCTCACTTGTCACTTGTTTTTCTTTGAGGCAGGTGGTCTCGGGTCTCTGTCCCAACGGTCAGATGTGTCGCATTTCCTCTTCTTTTTTTTGTTGTATGTGTGCGTGTGTGCGTGTGTGCGTGTGTGCGTGTGCGTGTGCGTGACAGACTGCGTCTTGAACAGCTGGCCTTGGAGCCAGACCTGCGTGTATGATGTGTAGGGTGTGTGCACGCGCTCTGTACCCGGACCAGCTCCTTTCTCATCTTTACTGCCGACATAAATTTTCTCCTTGTTCATCTCGTGGGAAATTCAGATTTGATCTCCTTCTCGTGTCTTTGTGCGTCTCTGCCCGCCATATCCAGTCGTTGATCAAAGAGAAAGTGAGTGTGTGTACGAAAAGAAGAGAGAGAGAGAGAGAGAGAGAGAGAGATTTGCTCATTCCTCCAGAAAAAAAAAGATCTGACAATTGCAGCTTGACGAAGATAACAAGTGTAACCCGCTAAAGTGTAATAACCAGCATGTGCATAATGTGCTTTAGCTACACTTTTCACATCGTGGGTGAGACTGAGACTGAGGGAGAGAGAGAGAGAGAGAGAGAGAGAGAGAGAGAGAGAGAGAGAGAGAGAGAGATTTGGCAGCGCGCACATGGCTGTTCGTGTGTGTGTGTGTGTGTGTGTGTGAGGGCGGCGGAGGGTAGCTGAAGGGGTAGGGGTGCAGGTGTTGGGCACAAGTGGAGGTGATGCAGATGGGCAATGGATTGTGAATGCAATCGGGAGATCAGGGTTGAGAGCGCGGCATGCTGGGGGGTTTTTTTTTTTTGGCTGATGGATGAATGGATGTCGCGCGCGCGGACGGCTCACGCTTTTGCTTGCTTGCTGGTGGCGCTCCTTTGGTATCCATTGTGTAGAACGGACGTGCCGCGCAGATCTTTTTCATATCCCTTTGAGATGGCGCGGACATTGATCTTGGCGCTGGCGGCGGTGACGCTGCAGGTGCTGTTTGCGACGGCGCAGGCGCGGGTTTCGCTCTGGCCGTTGCCTCGGGATATGGACATTTCAAATGGTGTCCAGCGGGCTGACAACACGTTCTTCTTGTCGCTGACCAACCGTGCTGCGGACGAGAGTAACGCGTTCTCCAAGGCCGTGCAGCACTACAGTCAGATTCTCAAGGACCAGCTGCCGGCGCCCGATGACAGCAACAAGGTGGCCCGGGTCACCAACGCCGTCCTGACTGTGACCGATCCCGACTCCCCCGTGGATATGGCACACCTGGATAGCAGCTACACGCTGCAGCAGGTGGCCGACGAAACCACCATTCACATCAAGGCCAACACCACCATGGGCGCCGTCTATGCCCTCGAGACCCTGTCTCAGCTCTTGGGCAACGGCACCCTCAACTTTACCACCATCCACATTCAGGACTATGCTTCCTTTGAGCATCGTGGTCTCGTCTTTGATGCCGCCTCGCGCTACGCGCCCCCGTCCATGGTCCGCCAACTCATCGAGCTCTTGCCCTCGGCGCGCATCAACTTTCTCTACCTCCGCTTCCTCGATGATGCCGCTGTTCGCCTCAAGCTGGCAGCCAGCAGCGATATCTTCGGAAACAATAACGGTGTTTACGACGGCTTTGACATGCCCGGTCTCGTTGCTTATGCTGCTCAGTTTGGTGTGATCTTGGTGCCCGAGATGAACCTTCCCTTCCACGCCTCGGCTCTGGTGGGCGATGACGACGTCACGTTTTGCACCGACGAGGACCGCATCATTGGCAACACGACCAGCCCTGCTGCCCTAGAAATGCTGGCTGAGGTTGTGGCCGATGTGGGATCCACTTTCAACACCAGTCTGATCAGCATTGTGGGTCGTGGAGCCGATGATCAAGAGGTTTGTCACCGTTTCCCCTCTCGCTCCTTCCCCCACCACCACCTTGTTTCCATGGTTTCAAGGTTTTGTTTTTTCTTTTCAAGTTTTTGAATCGGAATTTCCCGCCGCTTTCACCCTGCTTGGCCCGTCTCAAGCTCACCCTGGCCTCATAATGTTGAAATGTCTAGAATGTGACTTGCGAGACCGCTGAGCTTGTAACCTTTTTGCTTGACAAGGTCAACGCTCAAAACCGTAAATCCGTGTCCTGGTCCGTGCATACCAACAACGCCATCCGCTTTGTCAGTCACATCTCTGGAAACGAGACCCAGAACAACCTTGTTTTGGCCTATCAGGCGAGCGCCGCCAATCTCACCATTCCCGAATCGTACGTCAGCATCCCTTCGCACGCTTTCAAAAGTTTTTTTTTCTTTTTTTTTTTTTTTTTCCCGGCCTTTCCGCTGCTGCTCTCTCGTCTTGCTGTTTCCGCTTGCCCGGAGGTATCGCGACTTGCTCACGATGGAGACGGGTGCCCACGGCGGCTTAGGCACAAGGGCCAGCCTTACGGCCAGTTTACCCAGCTTGAGCACTTTTCCATTGGCGTGGCAGCTACCTTTAGCGCTCGGGCGTTTTGCGACGTGGCTGACTGCTATCCCAAGGACAGCTCGGCTTCCAACTCATCCCTGCCGACCTACCCCATCTCTTGGCTCAACGATCGTCAACAAGACGACGTCTATACCCAATCAGTGCTCAACTACCTCTTCCCAACCCTCCACGGCTTTGGTGGCATGCTCTGGAATGCCAACACCAACCTTCCTGTCGCCGAGATTGACTCGCTGCTGGCGAGCCTTTCCACGTATGAGTTTTTATGCCCCTTTGATGGTTCTGACAGCCAAAGGCCACGTGTGTTTGTAAGGTTGTTTGGCATGTGTGTGTCCTCATCCGGCTGTGGGGGATATGTTTGCAACATAGACATCTTGAGGCGCGTGGACTGCCGACGTGCTCTTGCATGACATGCAACTTGTCAACCAGCTGCAACGGCACTTATACCAAGGTGACTGTTGACGCGCCTGTCTGGCACTTTGGGTTTATCTTTGGTCTTGCCCTCGTCTGCGTCATTGCCGTGGCCGTTGCCGGCGTCGAGATCAACTATCTCAGTACCCCCAAGTACAAGAGTGGCTATGCCGAGTTTAACTAGGCAGCGCCTAGTGTTCATCTGACTCCCTGTCTCGGAGGATGCTGGTGCCCGAGATCCTGACATTCTGGCATCTTTTTTGGTCCATGGCCTGTTTTCAAATGCCAAGTGCAAGGGTTTGCATTTGGGAAAAAGGAGGGTGTCATTTTTTTTTTTTTGAAAATTGGTCGGGTAGCCGAGGTGCAAGTGGTACAGGCACAACACTTTTGTAGCTGCGTCCGTTTTTCTTGTCGCGAAATTGAAGTAGAGGAAACCATGCTCTGTGTCCTCTGTGTGTGTGTGCGTGAGTGAGTGAGAGAGAGAGTTTAAGAGAGAGTTAAAGAGTGAGTTCAAGAGAGAGAGAGAGAGTTCAAGAGAGAGAGAGAGAGAGTTAAAGAGAGAGAGAGAGAGAGTTAAAGAGAGAGTGAGAGAGAGAGAGAGACAAACAGAGAGAGAGAGAGTTCAAGAGAGAGTTCAAGAAAGTGCAAGAGAGAGTTCAAGAGAGAGTTCAAGAGAGAGTTCAAGAGAGAGTGAGAGAGAGAGAGAGACAAACAGAGAGAGAGAGAGTTCAAGAGAGAGTTCAAGAAAGTGCAAGAGAGAGTTCAAGAGAGAGTTCAAGAGAGAGAGTTCAAGAGAGAGAGTTCAAGAGAGAGAGAGAGAGAGAGAGAGAGTTCAAGAGAGTTCAAGAGAGAGAGAGAGAGAGAGAGAGAGGTGTGCCATGTCATGTCAGCGTATTTTTTTCAGATCATCAAGGTCCTATCGCTGCGACCCCGCCCCCCTCCTCCTTCTCCTTCTCCTCCTCCTCCGCCTCCGCCTCCTCCTCCTGCTCCTGCTCCTTCTCCTCCTCTTTATTTGAGTATCGCCAGGTACGAGAGCGTCATCTCTGCGTGCATCCGTTCGCTGGATCAGCTTGTGCTCCATCGCCAGATTGGCTGTATTGATTGCCGTCTTGGCTGGTGTGTACTGTCTTGGCAGCACCGTCTTGTGTCGTGATCGGCTGTGCTATATCGTTGGTCTGCATCGTTTTGGCTGCATGACTGCTTTGCGTTTCCATTGCCCCAGCTCTCTGTGCTTGGTCTTGCCTTGCCGGCTTTGGTTGATCGTAGCACCTGCGCCACGGCATGGGCCGCACTCATATTGGCTCGGGTTGCTTGGGCACGCAGATACGAGATGAGCTCGGCCCACGAGAGTGTGGTCCTTGAGGACTTGACCACACCCAAAGTTCGAGACTTTGCTCCGCGGCGATCAAAGGCCACCATCGGCTCGGTCTACCACCTTGAGCTGCATTACTTTTTTCCATTTGAGATTACGGAGCGACTGGATGAGCTGGTATGTGCACCATATCTGGGTACATGGGACGCCTCGACCCACCCGAGTCGTGCACGCATCGCACACTCATTTCCCAATTTCCTCATGCACCGCTCTGGCACAGGTCGAAGAGGCCAAAAATGCCAAGGCAGTGCCCGAGACGGTCTTTGGCAATGATGGCCATCTATTATTCCGGGAGGTCCGACACACAATGCCCATCACCGAAGTGCGTATGAACCCATGTTGTTGTTGTTGTTGTTGTTGTTGTTGTTGTTGAGCAACTGCTGTGTCCCCCCCTCCCCCCAAGCCTATCTGAGTTTACTTTGCTTCACCTTGGCCCTTATTGTCTTTGGGTACGTGCGCAAACCGCAGAGCTTGAATAAACAATCTTCTCGCCATGCCGCAGTTGCACCAGCTGCCTTGGACGTTGTGCACACGCTTGTTGACTGGGAAGGCAATGCCTTTGAGCTCAAGGATGTGCGTGATAAAATGAGCCAAAACCGCTTCAGCTGCTACGCTCATCCCAATCCGAGAGCATGTGTTGTGGTACAAGCTTGACCAGTTGTGTCCTTTCAGGTCTACATCCGCATCATGTCCCACAACATTGGTATTGTGCGCTTCGTGGTGACCCCAACCGCCACTGTCAACGTCCAGGCAAGTCCTGCCGTGTCTGGCCAAGCCAGACTTTTCGCCTTGCTTCATCCACATTCTGGTATTAATCATGGCAGCATGTTCTGAATGTTCAAAACGCCATCATGCGCCTACGAGACAGTAAACGAATCTGGTACGTTGCTGATCCGATCCCATACTTTTTTCTAATATTCATACAACCGACCAAATCTCACGGGCTGACGAAACTTGGCTTCCCGCTGGTTCAGGCGTCTAGCATATGCCGAAGACAAGTCAACCTTTCAGCCCAAAGACTTTTTGTACGAGCTGCTCAATCGATACATTGGCGCAGAGGTGAGCAACATGATGGAAAGTTAACGACCAAATGAACGACGAACACTCCTCCCTCTCATTGGTCTCGATGTGTCCCATGGTGCCTAGAACTGGCGAGCCGATGAGCAAACCGACCGCCTCTTTGTCTACACACTGGCGGCCATCGGAGAACTGCGTGATCCCATGGACGTGGCAACCATGATCTACAAAATTGGTGCGTCTCACTGTCGCGTGAAAGAAGCCAGTTAGCTGCGACCAGCCCCCGTTTGAGCCCCATTCTCATCGCCCGTCCACCACAGGCCAAATGGATTGGTCTGTGACCGAGCCCGTGGCAGCGCAGTCCATTCAAGATTTCCAGGAGCAGCAGTGCTACCTACGTTATGCTACGGTGCGCAGCAAGCCCGCGCGTGTTCTGCAGGTTGCATGTTCCAGCTACACGGGAGGCTAATGTATGATTGTATTTGTAGCCCACAACTGGACTTCACACGTGCTTTCACCGCGATGGTGGTGCAACCGTCTATTTGGGCGAGGAGAGGTGAGTGTGCGGCCAGTGTGCTTTCTCTCCTACCAGCAACACGCCTCAAGCTTTGTCGTTGCTGGTGCAGTGAGTGCCCTAGCTTGGGCATGTTCCGAGACCAGCGCCGCGAAGGCATTGGGTTGATGATCCACGGCACGACGCGACCACTTGGTACGGCCTTTTTTTTGGGCCGCGTGTTTGTTGTTGCATGACATCCTTTTCGAAGGGCCAGCATTTGACCACTCACCTGGCCTTGCGGGGCTTAAGGGGCTTTTTCCATGGCTGAAACGATTCTTTTTCAGCGCACTTACGTCCGCACTCTGGATCAGGTCAGCAACGCACCAAAAGAGCACACATATGAGCAACAGGGGCGGGATCGGGCAAGCACCGCAGGCAACTTATTGTGCATGTGTGACGGGGCTTGTAAACTTGCAGAACCTGCACAAGCTAATCATGTCCATGAACACGACGCGCTCAACAGCGCTGAAGCCAATCCTCATGGTACGTATTCGGTTTCCACACACTGCACTTTGCCTCTTTTTTTTTTTTTCTTTTTATGAACTTTGGCGGCGGGCACTGAGTATGTCTGGGTGTGCACTCGATAGCAAGTCCACCGTGGGCTCATCATGTTCAAGGCTGAATTTGGGGCCAAGCCTGTCTCATCGTCATCTGGCTGTCAAAATCAGTTTAAGCAATGGCGCGGGTACGTCGAGGAGTTGGATGAGCAACAGCGTCAAGTGAAAGAGACACAGGGGGACTGGGTAGCACGAGCATGGATGGATTTGTTTATTGGCCCTGGCAAGGCACTCATTTTTCCTGGGCGGCTCGCTCGATAGCATTATGGAGTTGACGACCACGATTGAAAAGCTGTCGGAGAACGTGAAGGATCTTCACGAATTTTACAGGTTTGCTTCTGAAGTTGCCTCGGACATTATTTTGGTCTAATGCTCATGCTGTCTCTCCACACTGGGCCGCTATAGCGAGCTCACCAGCGAGGCAAGCCAGCAACGCTTGGATGCCCTCGCCGTAGTGCTCGGTTTCCTCGGCTTGGCGCAAATCATATCAGATGTGAGCACGCGGGGGGTTTTTTCCTGGGCACGTGTCGAGCGATTCAAAACGTGGCAATTCGTATCAAGACTCATTGGAGATGTGTGTCCTCGATGTCGATTTGGGTGGGTTTGCTCGGGCCTGTAGACGTACTCCAATTTCACGATTGATGGCGAGACGGCGAGTGGGGAAAAAGAATGGGGCCTGGTTTGGGTGCCAGTGCTGGTCACCTCGATCTTCATCATCCTTGGCTTTATCTACGTGACCTTTACTCGTCGTTAGCTGGGCCGTGGGCCCCTGGCTTCCATGTTTTCATCAATTTTTCCAGACTTTGGCTTGTCCGTGTCAAGGTTCACCACACAAAGCTGAAATCCAATGGAAGCCAGAGGTTTGAGGTTTTGACACAAAAGAGGGGCGTCCTTAGGAAAGACGGTCGGATCGACCCAAGCACCGCGGCAGCTGGTCGTATGACAGAGCTTGGAACTCGGGCATAATCCAAAAAGACCAGAATTCATGCTCGGCATGGGTGCATAAGGTCAATTACAAAGGCATCATGTGGAAAAAAAAAAACTTGGCAGTGTGTTGCATCAACCACAAGCTTGTTTGTCTCTGTTTCCTGTCTCTCTGTCTCTCTCTGTCTCTCTCTCTGTCTCTCTCTCTCTGTCTCTCTGTCTGTCTCTGTCTCTGTCTCTGTCTCTCTTGTCTCTCTCTCTCTCTCTCTCTCTCTGTCTCTGTCTCTCTCTCTCTCTCTCTGTCTCTCTCTGCGTGTGTGTGTGTGTGTGTCTCTCTCTCTCTCTCTCTCTCTGTCTCTCTCTCTCTGTCTCTGTCTCACTAATCATTTTTTTTTCCTGGTCAGTGGCTTTTGGTGCGGGAGTCGATGGCAGTCGGGAAGAGATATAGGGGGAGGGTCAAGTGCTGTGGTCAGCGCGACTTTTGCAGAGGCATGGGTTTGTGCTCTGTGTGCTTTGGAAAGGGTAGACGGGATGGAATGGTAGACGGTTGCCGTCGTAGGGGTGGGCGTGATCACGTACCACGTCACGCCTCGTTGGCTTGGTGGCAGCTCTCACATTCATTCGACTTGCCCCTGCTTGACGTGTCTCCTCGTCTGTCATAGAAGCAAGACATCATCATGGCTGGCTACGCTCCTTACGGTGGTGGACCCTATGTGCGTTTTGATTGCACATCGGTAGTCGCCCTCTTGTCCTTCTATCGCGCAGGTTGGACCAGCAGGTCGTTCACCACTTTGCTCACTTGAAAACTCTCTCCGGTGTTTGGCTTGTTAATGTGCAGGGCGGCGGACCTCCGCAGCAGCCTGCGTACGGCGTAAGTTGACCGAGTTGCGTCTGCGTCGGCACAATTGTTTTTGATCTGTTCCTAGTCCCTGTCTTTGGGTGTGTGGGTGTGCTACCGCTTTGCAGTGCTGCTGTTCTCTACTCGTCCTTTGTCCATTGTGGTGGTCTGTTCCACACACATCCTCGTGTCCAGCTTCTCGAGGTTGCTGCCTGCTTGAAATACTTTGGTTGTGAATCTGTCCTCTTGTTTTGGATCTGATCTGCTCCATGCCCGCCTGCGCCTTGGCTCATGAATCACGCCTCGTCTCCTCGCTTCCTTATCTCCTCTCATTGTTGTTTCGCTTCTTCGATCTCTCCCTCTCTTTGTCCTCTCTGTCTCCCTTCCGCTTCTTGGATCGCATGCCCGTGTGCCTGTACGCTTGTGTATCTCTGCGTGCTTGTGCGCTCTGGTGCCGCGTGCTTGCATGGTTTGTATGTCGTTCATCTGTCACTGTCTCTTTGTTTCTCTGGGCTCTTGTTTTGGTATTACCTGTGCCTCCTGGTCGTGCGTGCGATGCTCTTGTGTCTCTGTGCACCACTTTCAAACACTACAGGGCTATGGTGCCCCCCAGCCCTACGGTGGTCAACCGGGTTATCAGCCTTACGGCCAGCAATACCCCCCACAGGGACAACAATACCCCCCACAGGGACAGCAGTACCCGCCGCAGCCGGGATATGGCCACCCACCTCCGGGTCCTGCAGGCGATCCTCTTTGGGGCTACTTTTCGTCCGTGGCAGGCCAGGACGGTCAAATTACGGCCGATGAGCTTCAGACGGCACTCACCAACTCGGGCATGGCAGCCTACCCGCGCCCAGGGGCCCAGTTCAGCCTCGAAACGTGCCGCCTCATGAGTATGTGACACACGAATTTTTTTTTTTTTTTTTGGGATTGGCCAAGGCCAAATCCGTGCTGTACGGCTCTGGCCCGCCTTGGCTTTTATCTAATGTTGTTTTGTTTGTCTTGGTGCCTTGGTTCAACCAACAGTTTCCATGCTCGATGCGGATCGCAGCGGCACAATGGGGTTTGAGGAGTTTCGCCAGTTGTACCAGGCCTTGGAAATGTGGAAGGTAGCGTTAATTGGCAATGTGATTGATTGTGTTTCTGTGCTGCCTGCTTTTAGTGCATCTGCTCCATGCTCATGCGCGTCTTGTGAACCTCGGGTAGACCACGTTCCAAGGCATTGATGCCGATCGCTCCGGCGCTGTGGAGCGCGGTGAACTCAAGTCGGCCATGACCAAGTGCGTGCTGGCTTTTACCTCGTTTGTGTTCATGTGCCTTGACCAAGTGCCTTCACTATGACGGCCACCTTTGCATTTTTTTTTTTCCTGGGTGCTGCAGGTTTGGGTACAACCTCTCTGATGCGGCGATCGATGTTATGATGCGTCGCTACGGCAAGCATCAGGCTCACCAAAGTACGTGCTGGCATTGACAGTATTGCTTCCCCCCGAAAAAGGTTCAGGGACGGCGGGTATGGCCATGCGGTTCTCGGTGTGGCGAGATGCGGGTGCGCTCATCTGTCTTTGTCATCGCATAGTCACGTTTGATGATTTTGTGGCGCTGGCGGTGCGCGTCCGGGCATTGACGGAGCGTTTCCGCCAACGTGACACCCAGGGCACAGGTCATGCTGCTTTCTACTACGATGACTTTATTCAGGTGGCCATGTCTTGCTGAGGACCCAGCGCGTTTATGACTGGCCTCGTGGTGTCTCCCTGATGCGCGGCGTGCGTTTTGTTGAGTGACTTGTTTTTGTTTTATTGTCAACTTATGTTCTGATGTGCTCTTTCAAAGCCATTTCCTGCCACGTGCTTGTCATCCTCTCCCTTGTCTGGTCCAGTGGCGCCGTGTGTATCCAGCCAGCCCATGTCACAACTTCACGCAAAACACAGAAGAAAACGAAGAGCATGAATCAAATGAACCACCACCAGCTGAAACAACAAGAGAAAGAGAGAAAGAGAGAAAGAGATCAACAGCACAGCAAGCCCTTCACACCCAAATGCAAAATGATGACATTTGCGCGTCTCTCTGTCTCTCTCTCTCTCTCTCTCTGTCTCTCTTGGAGGAACGACGCTCCGCTTCTACGGCGGCGGGCTGGATGCAGCAGATGTGCCGGTAAACGACGGGGCGGGGAGGGTGTGGGTGGTGTGGCTTTACCCCCCTGCCTGTTGATGTGAGGCGTGGTGGCTGTCTGGTGTGGTGAAAGGGACATGATGGCGACGAGCGGGGTGTGGATTTGGGCTCTTGGGCTCTTGCTAGCCGCCGCGCTCGCCATGAGCCAGCAGACCTCCAGTACGTTGTTGCGCTGCGCCGTCTGGGTCCTCGCCCTTTGCATTATCCTTCGTGTTGCCCACCGCCTCTGCTGGCATCTGATTGGCACTCTTAGCCAGCAGTTGAAACACCGTCTTGCCCTTACCGCCTATTGCTTTTGCTTTTTTTTTTAGCCTTGCAGGTGGGCTTGGTGACCCTCACGCAGTCAGCGCTGAACGATGCCCCCGAGCGCTTCTTTGCCCCCTTGCAACAGCAAATTACGGCTCAGGTGGCCAGCACGGCCATTGAAAGCGTGGCTGTGGCCGCCGATCCCATTCATTGCGAGCCATATCCAATGTCCTACACTTGGTTGGCGTCGGACGCCGCCCGCTCTGCCACGCTGTTGAATGATACCCTCCAGCTCGTGATTCAAGCCGACGGTATTCACGTCAGCGCCCAATTTACCCTGGCTTTAAAAGACATTCCCGTCAGCGCCGAATCCTTTTGCTATTACAACGTCGTGTCCAACGACGATGACGGCTGGTGGGCCGATGCTGAGGAGGAAGGTGATGAGGAGGGTGGCCAGGTGCTCACTGACCGCCGGGGCCTACCCGATGGCTTCTTTGTGGATCCCGACCCCGTTGACCCCTCGGATCCATACCTGGACTTTGAGCCCTTCCCACCCCCGTACTATGACGAAAATGGCACGCAGCTCACGTGGGCCGACATTGAAGATCCCGTCGGCGTGACATGCGTGCCCAACTCGGACAACAAGGACGTCAACACGGACGACACGGTGACCCACAACGACTGGTTTGGCTCCTCCAGCACCACCACCCATCACCTCTGTCAATCCGCTGTCCTGTGCTCGGGCACCGCCACCGTCAACGCCCAGATTGAGCTTACCGGTGTGGTCGGCTTTCAGTTGCTGGCCAATGGTTCCGTCCAGATCGTCCCCACCTTCCAGACCCAGATCATGAGCCTCACCACGAGCAACTGCACCACCCTCTGGGCGGCATCCGATGGCTCCATGGGCTTTGGACAGCTCTCCTCTCGTTGGTTTATCGGTAACCTGACCCAGAACGTCATACAGGCCAGCGTGGCCGAACTTCAGAGCCTGGCCTACGGCTCCCTCGTGGCCCCCACCAGCCTCACCCCCTTTGGACAAATATCCATCTCCTACGCAGCCGCCAACGTGAGCTTCGTGGCCAATCAGTACGTCAATTTCTTCTTCAACGCCGTCGTGTATGGCGCTGGGGCAGATGGCATCAAGCACCCCTACACCGCCAACGAGACCGCCATGGACTTGCTTCCGCCTTCCGACAATTGGGCGCCTCCGGCCGAGAATCTTCATCTTCTATACGGCATGCGTCTCTCCAGCACCTTGCTCGATGCCTTAGTGTGGGCTGCTCACGTGAGCGGCGCCTTTCACATCCAATCCAACACCTCTCTCCTCGATGCCTGCATCCAGATTGAAACGTTCTTTGCCGATCCCGTCTTCACCGTCGTTGCAGAAGACCTCGTCGACTTTTACGTTGCCAATGGCTACATTCAGGCCGCTTGCAACACCAGCGGCGCCTGGGATGGCGATACGCTGCTACACGTTCTGTTCCAAGACCTTGGTGGCTCGGGCCACATGGTGGCAGACACGAACAATGAGCAAGTAGGCGTTGCCCTGCAGGTCGATGCGTTGGCCACGGACGCCCTCACCATCAACGTGACAGCCCCCGACTTTCCCATCCCCCGCGTAGCCATCGATCGCGGCCTCATCCACCTCCTCAACGCCTCCGTGCCCCAAGTCAACAAGATCCTCCTGTATGATGCCTTCTTCCTACCCAGCAGTCTAGTCCCCGACTTTCCCAATGCCACCGTGCACATTTATCCACAGCCACCTCCGGCAGGCCTCCCAGGCCACGGCTACATTGAATTGCTCTCTGCTTGCACTTGTGACGACAGCAGCAAGCACACGTTTCGTGAGTGCGGGTTTTGCAACAAGGCCCAGCGCCCTCGAACACGGCGAGACTTTTCAGCTGCCCCTGGCTCTCTGAAGGGGCCCGCGTCAGCCACCATCAATGCCACTGTGGATATCATCCTCTACACCTCGGCCAACTGTACCGTAGCACCTGTTGGGACACGCTTTCAGACCATGCGCCTGGCAGTTCCCTCCGCCACACGGTCCGGCCAGCCTGGCGCAACACCAGCATGCCAAGCCCTCGACGATGGCACCTATTACACCGTATCCATCAATAGCAACAACACCTTGGCCCTGCGCCTACATTGCACAGACGCTGCCTGCGTCAACTGTTCAGCTGCCTACGATGCGGTCGAGCTCACCGCCTGCCTGCCCCTGGGGAGTTCGGGAGCCTTGGCCTGGGTCTACGATGGCTGTACCGGCGGCAGCGAGCCCTCAGGCGCGCTGGCCAACATGCCGGCCCTCAGCGTTGCTCGCCAAGCCACTTGCCCCCTTGCCGCTGGCTTATCTCGCTCACTGTACACGCTCACCACTTCTGCTGCGTGTCTGCCCGTGGCACCTGCAAACCAAAAGTACATCTCCACCTATCGGATGAATCAAACAACGACGCTGGTCAACTTTGAGTGTGATGCCACCTGTGCAGCCGCCAAGTGCAAGCTGTCTGCGCTCATGACTCCTGGCGCCTGCAACCCCATTGCCAATGCTTCAATCGAGCTCGTGCCAGAGCTCTCCCAGTGTGCTGTGCGCAACAATGCGCATCACGACGCCGGCAGCCACAAAAGCCCCGGCCTCGTGGTGGTCGTAGTTCTTGTCTTGGTTGGATTGGTTGTATTTTTTGCTCTCGTTTACCTTGCTCTCTTTTTGCGTCGGCGTGGCACACGCTGGAGCTACACTGGCGATCACTGTCAGCGTAGCCACCGCGCGCTGGGCCGAGGTGCTCGCTACGTGATACACAGCGCTCAGTGCGCTCGAGAGCGATGTGAGATGGTTGGGCGTAAATGCGGGCGGGCCCTGCGCCGGGGCCTCACTGCAGGTTGGGGCTACACCGTCTCTGGTGCCAGAAGCGTGACGGGCCATGTCCGACACGCGCCACAGGCACTGTCTTTGGCAGGCCTGAGCGAATGGTGGGGCCGTCACTTTATGCGGCCTCGAACTCAATCAGATTTGCCTGTCTTTGTCGTACTTGAGCTCGTGGCGTGCCAGGTCATGGGCCTCATGCTGATTGTGCATGGTGCCGTGTGGTGTGCGGCTGATCCGCTGACAGATCTTGCGCACTCCATGTTCTCAGATCTCGGATTATCCGCGCAGTATCTGCGCGCGCGTGCAATCGTTGTCCATCTCGACGCCTGGTCTGGTGTTGGGCGCTACGGACACCTGACTGTCGGGTTTCTCTGTCTGGTGACATCTTTTGTGAGCGTGACCAAACGTCGCGTGGATGCAATTTCTAGCCTGCATGACCATCGCTTTGGCTCCCGGTGCCGCGTGGCTGCGGTCACCTTGGCACTTGCCATGCACGTCACGGTCATGCTCCTGCCAGGAATGCTTGTCGTGTACAGAGATGAGGTGCATATGAACACCGAGGGCAACGATTACTTTTTCACGCACGATCCAGAAACCGCCGCAGCGCTTGCCGACAGCTTTGGACTGGCCTTTGCGAGCCTACTGTTTTCCATGGTTGGCAATATCTTGCTTTACTTTGTCCACGCATTGCCCATGGCTTCCATCTGGGCCACCAGCATCGTGGCTCTGCATATCAACGAGCACCATGCCGAGGTGGCAGCAGAAATGGCCAACGCCGTTGATCCGGAGGTTGCGCCTGAGGATGAGACGAAGAGCGAGGGTGAGGCGAAGAACGAGGTTGAGACACCGGCCGCGGTTGAGAGGACCGATTCTTTCCCCTCGCCGATAATTTCGGCTTTGGACGCCACGGCTAACAGGTCGCGACGCGGCGCGGCAAGCGAAACAACCATCCTCATCACGGACCAGCCGGTGCCGGCTACATCAGACATCCTGCCTCGCGCAGCCTCTTCCTCCACTATCAGCGACGATACAGAAGGCACGGAGCTCAGTTCCAACACCGCTTTGGCTGCTCTCGATGCAACAGATCTCAGCCGGCGCCGTGCGCAGAGTACCCAGCCCATGGTTCGTCGAAGTTCTTCTTCAGGCTTGAGCGGCGAGTTGGACCGTACGCGGAGCGTCAGCCTGAGCATGAGCAGTCGCGGTCGCACAAAACGGCATCGCAACCGCAGCACCTTGGTGTCAGTGTCCAGCGCGCTGGCATACGGTGCAAGCCATGAGGCAGACGACGAGGCAGACGAGTCGGCTGAAGCAAACGCACGTATTCTGGCGCTCATCTCGCGCTTTGGCGTTCTCAACTCACTGCTGGCTGTAGTTGGCCCCGTAATTGCTTCTGTTCCTGTCACCATCTTCTATCAAAGCTCTGGCAACGTGTCTTGGTGGGGCCTGCTGTGGCTGATCATGTGGCTTTGGCAGAGCATGACGGCCTATACGCACGAGTTGCTGCTGAGTCGCAACATGCTGAGCATTTTTCACGTGGCGTTTTTTTACGTGCTACCCGTAGCCATGGGTACAAGTGCATCGCTGTACGGCCAGGCCGAATTCACCTCGATGCCCGTCATGTTCTATGTCTCCGAGTTTTTCTTCTCCCTCTTTGGCTTTACGGCCTTCCTGACCGTCATGCTATCACCTCGTTTGGCCTGGACAGACGAAGAGCTCGACGCTGAGGCCGAGGACGACAAGGCTCGTCAGATTTCTATGCCCCTGGACGCAGTGCCGGCTAGCCCAAGTGCATCAGCAACATCTTGCTGGCCAAAACAAACGTGGGATTCTGTGAGCAAAGGCTGTGTTTGTCACTGCCACGGCTCGACCCAGGACGAGGTGAACCCTCTCTGCACCGATTGGGATCAGCTTTGCTTGTGTCGAGGAGAGGATGGTTCAGCCTGTGCTTGCCTCGGGTCGTTATGGCCGTCTTCAACGTCCCAGCGGCGCTCGGAGCCGTCCTGGGACGAGGCCTGCGAGGCAGATGAGGAGGCAACTTCGCTGCTCGGCACAGATCGTGTGAGCGTCAACGGGGGTGGCGGTACTTTTGGTACCCCCGCAGCACAGCCAAAGTCGCCCCCCTCCACCTCTTCCTGGTGGTCGCGGGGATGCATCCGACTGGTTGAGGCGCGCTGGTGGCAGCGCTGGGTGCAGCCGGTTCTCGACTGGGCGTCAGAACGCAAGGAGCGAGCTGACCCCGCCACATATGGTCTTCGTCTCCCTTTCCGCCGACTTTTTTTTCTGGTGGGCGTTGCCAGTGTATGGTACATTGTCTTTCACACGCTGCATGAAGTGGAGACCACCACCACCAAGGAAACAGTGATTGAGTGGATTCAACATCTGCATATGAATGTGACTTGGCCACCCGACTCGGAGGGCGGGAACATTTTTGATCCCGCCTTTCACCTCTACGACGATGCCCGTCGATGGTCGCTCTACTCTATGGTGCTAGCAGCGTGCTTGCTTACCGTCTCCTTCTTCCTGGAGCTCTTGCCCATTCGCAAGGCGCTGTACTACAGTCATCTGGCGGGTTTTGCGAGCTTGTTGGCGCTCTTTATTACGGCTGTCATTCCCTCCATTCCCAACTACGTGCAGGCTTGCAACCTCTCCGCCACCCTTCCAAAGTGTGCCCCCGAGTTTAATCGCTTTATCAATCTCTTTATCGGCGATATGGTGGGTTTGGCCTGCTCTGCCATTTTTTCGCTGACCTTGCTCCCCCTGCTTTTGGCCGTCGTTCCAAGCTTGGTGCGCACGGCAAAGCTGGTACTGGTGGATCAGCAAAAGCATGGTGGCACTGCAGGTCACGAAGCCGAATCGGATCTCAAGGCCTTGTCGCCCGACGATGACGACAATAATTTTGCAAGCCCATCGGCTGTTGCTGAAGAAGTGGTGCCGCTGGTGCCGGCTCTGGGCGATGCACCCCGCCCATATGTCATCACCAACACCGAGGCCGTTCGCGCTGTGTTTCGCTATTCCTCCATGCTTGTACCCTTGCTTTGCGGCTTGCCGCTGGTGATTTTGTATCAATTGGGGGGTGATGATGTCACCTCAGCTTTGATCGTCATGTTCGTGTTGCTGCCCTTGGTGGTGCCCGTTGCCATGTATCGCTGGCGCGTCCAGACGGTGTATTGGATCTGGCTCCTCGCCTACTTTGGGCCTTTGGTAGGCATGATGCTTTATCAAATTTTCAAGAACGATCTCAAAGAGGCCCTTGTCCATGTTTTGAATGGCCCCGCCGTGTACATTGAAATCGCAGCTGAAATTTGTGTTGCGAACGTGGTTGTGAGCGACATCTTGTACCGGCATGTGCGTGTGACGCACGCTTAAACCCTTTTATGGCGTTCCACTTCTTTTGCCAGCTTTAAGGTAGTGAGCTGGTTGGTAAAACGTGTGCATATCGTGTCTTGAGCTTGCCGTTGTTTCGTTGCTTGGTCGTTTGCAGCCGACTGCTAGTCGTTTTGGCTGTCCTGGCAGTCTTCGTGTTGGTCCAAGCTTCTGGCCTGGTCAATTTCTTCAAAGTTGACAACATGGCGCTGTGCGCTGGTAAAGAAATCGATTTATGATGGTAAACGACAAAGTTGTCTCACGACCATCATGCTGGCGTTTATAAGCTGCAGTGTTTCACAAGAAACCGGCTCCGGGGTGGGGGTTTCTGGTGAAGCGCCAAAGAAAATCCAACTATTTTATCTGAAGGAGCACAAATGAAGAGGAGGAAAGGGCGTGGTTGGGTCAAGACGAGAACAACAAACATAACAGCATGACAGATCGTTTGTTCCCAAGCGTTGTGGATGCGCGGCATCAACATTGGACATAGCAGGCCCACTCGAGGGCACAGACGGTTGAGCAAGACACGGGCAGCACAAAACGCAACCAAAAAAAAAAAAAAAAACGCAAACAACATCAGCTGCTCAACCAGCACTAGCGTCCCCTTCCAGAAGAGAGACATACATGTGAGTCGCGAGAGCACAAGCAACATAAAGATGAGCGCACAGCGCGCGGCAGCTGTGATGATGATCTCACAAGTAAAAAAGCTAGGCGCCGGCCGTCAGAGCCATATAATAGATGTCTAAACACCACAAGTCAAGCATGAGTATGAGCCGATGGGGCATGGGGATTGCTCAGCCACAGAGGAAAGCACAGGGGAACGCAAAAACCATACCGCTTATGACGACGTTGGCCAAACAGATTTCGGCCACCAGCTCAAACCAAAAGTCGGGCTTTTGTAGCATAACTTGGACTGCATGCTCAAAGTGATGCTGCAACATTTCATAGAGAAAAATGGCAAACAGCGGTGCAAAGTACCCAGTCAACCAGGCCAGGTAGCCGGTCGACATGTGGCGCCAGGTGGTGGCAAGCCCAATGATGCAGGGGGCAAGCCAGAACGCAATGATGGAAGCACGCGTAAAATGGTCGCCAAAGAACTGTGAGACGACAAACAACGGCAACACCGTGGTCACTGGCATCAGAAAGGCTGTGAGGCGGTAGACAAGCAGCACGTTTTCAGCGTACACTCGTTCAAAAACGTCCATGTCGGGCGCCTGCTCAGCTCGAAGCCAAGCCACGGGAGCAAGGCCAAAGCCCAGCATCTTGCCATGGTGCTGAAGACCCGTTGCACGTGAGGGCATACCCTTGAGAGGAGCTGTCGCACCCAGGAGCGGAGTGTGCTCCGACTCGACAGCAGTGGCGGTGGCAGCGCTTGGCTGGGAGGCGATGAGGCTTCGGTTCCAAGCCGAGGCATCAAGGGCCTGACTGGCGCCTGCATGGGTTTGAGATGGGCCGCTGCGGCCGCTGGCAAACTCGGGTTCGGCCTCGCCGGGGTTTTTGACAGTTGCGGCTACGTCGCTGACACAGGTGGGGTTTCGGCTCTTGTTACGGAGACGGTCATCTGTCAGGATAAGCTTGGATGCGCGGACAAGGGCCGGACCCAGGGCCAGGAATATGGGTAGCAGCGTCACGGTGAAAAGGCCAGCACAAACAAGTCCCATGGTATTGGAGAGGAAGAGGGAGATGGCACGATTGAACTTTGGAGCGCAAAAGTTGATGACATCCGTGACATGAATGTCCTGCAAATAGTTGGGAACGGCGGTTGCAAGGGCCCCGCACGTCGATAGTATCAGAGCAAGCAGCTCCAGGCAGCGCGAAGCAAACAGCGAACGTCGGCTGGGCCAAAGGACGTCAATGAGCAGAGCAAGAAGCAGAGTGATCCAGCCAAAGAGGGTCAAATACCAGCCATCGCGGCGGGCAGCATCGTAGTGACTGAAGGCCTCATCAAAAACGGTGCCTCCGTTGTCGGCATCCGGCCACGTGAGGTTGTAGCCAAAGCTCCGCACCTCGTGGATAAGTAAAGACTTGGCGTCAAAGCGTAGCATATCATGGAAACCCGACCAGACAAGCCAGGTCTCGGCAATTACGCCGGCGGCAAAAAACATGCGTCGGTGCGGCACGCGTAGCCCATAGCGCTCCGGCTCTTGCATCTCGTGATGCTCTTCAAACCAGTGCCAGGCCCGATGGAGACGCGGAAACGTGCGGCCAAAGTAAATGGGAATGGCAAAGCAGCACGCCTCAAGTGAGTCCAGAAAGGCGTTGGAGCTGGCAGGAAGCGGGGTCCACGTCAGAATGTTGGTCAAGTCGGCATCCCAGCGACGTTCGCGGTATCGATCATCCTGCAGCTGAAGCGTATGGACCAGGGCGGCTACGGTCAGAGCGCCTGTGAGTAAGGTGACCGTAACAGCCGATGCCAGATGAAAGCCCATGTCCAAGTCGGTGCGCTGGCGCACGTCGGTGAGCGCCAACACAAAGAGAACTACGGAGATGAGATGGCAGAGGGCATTGACAAGGGTGCTGAGCGCACGGCGCGGTCCGTGAAAAGCCCCAAGCTGCAACTGCATGCCAACAAACTGCAGAAACCAAGCGGAGGGTATCAACAAGAGCCACGCCAATGCAGCGCTAAAAGTCTGGTAGAGGATGACCAAAGCTAGGCTACCAGCCATGGGAATGACCAGGAAGAAAGACCAGCAGAGCGCGTGGAGCCGAGAGGCAAAGTACTGCACCAGACGCTCCTGACACTGGCCAGCAAGACACAGCATTAAAAATGCAGAAGATCCCATGGTCACGCCGGCAAGGATTCCATACAGCAGGGGCAACAGAAGAAGGGCCAAGAAGGAAATGCCAAGAGATGCAACGGCCAAGCCCAGGCCCTGGGATATATCGGTGCGAGTGGAGTTGTCGGACGAGATCCAGTTGGAGCTGGGATCAGAGTCGTTTTTGTAGATCACGTGAACTCCAGAAGCAAAGGGCACGTATAGTGGGGGCCCAACTAGAATGCCGACCACGAGAAAAAGTAGGATACCAAGGCTACCATATCGGAGAGCAGCAAGCCAGCGGTCGAATCGTGGGTGAAAAACCACGCTCGAGACAAGAACGACAAAATAGACCAAGAAGCTTGCCAGCAAGAGGCGAAAGCCGTCCCTTGACCACTGGCGCATGGCTTTGGCAAGCGTTGAGGCGTCAAAGTCGCTGGCATCGAGGCCGACCTGGCCAAAAATGCCTTCGTTGAAGACGGTGAAGGGGTCGTGCTTGTACCAGAACACCAGCAAGAGAACCAGGGCAAGCGTGGCGATGGCGTGACAGCCCAAGCTGGTCCAGCCAGTCCAGTGTGGGCGACCGATGAGGGGCCGGGGCAGCATGGTCAGGGTCCAAGCAAGAGCACGGCGACCCTGGAAAAGCAGAGTGCGACCCAGGCGGGCAAGGACGGCGAGGAAGCGCGATCCCATGCTTGACGCCGCCAGGTCATGGTTCTCCTCGCCTTCTAGCAAAGGGGTGCGATCTTGTACGGATTGGCTCCGGCTTGTGGGCTTGGCATCGGATTGACGTCGCTTTTGTTGTCGATGCCGATAAAAAACGGCAAGCGCGCCAAGAAGGAGCAGGGCGATGGGTACAAGAATCTCAGCGGTGATGGCTGCACGGGCAGCGTGGGCCGAGTGGCTGCCAGGCGCTTTGGCATGGGTGCAGCCTCCCGAAAGCTTGACAATTTGAAGGCTGCCGTCGCTGGTGGGCAGGCACTGGGTCAAGGGAAACTGAGCCTGGCTGCAGATAGTACAGTTGTCTGCGCAGAGCACACCGACGGTCACATGGGTATCATCACTTTGGAGAACAACGTAGGGTGGGCGATCGTAGGTGAGCTTGGCACATGACGCGTTCAGAGTGGTGGGTAAGAGCATCTCTGTAAAGCTGGGGCCGGCATCGCAAAATCCGTTGGTGTACCGATGCACGGATCAGTTGGATCCAACAGAAAGGCAGTGGAGTTGTTGCCAATCTTGTGGCACTGCCCTTGTCGAGGCTTGGACCAGGTGATGCCACATTTGCAACCGGAAGCAAGTTTGTGGACAAAGAATGAGGGCACAAAGATCCCGCAGGAATCTCAAGAAGTTTGGGGAAAAAAAAAAAAAAAAAAAAAAAAAAAAAAAAAAAAAAGNCGATGAACCATTGACTGTGAATTACTCTGCCATTGATGATGGTGGTGTGGGGAGAGGGTGGGGGGGATGCTGGGTGATGTGAGGCAGTCCGAGCAGGGCTGAGCCACGTACTGGGCGCAAGAGGCGTTGCAGTTCATGCGCAGCGTGGTAATGTCATCGAAATGCGATGGGTTGTCTTGAAATTCGATGAGGTAATACGATTCTTCATCTGCTTGGAGACACTCGCCGCCGCTATCGGGTAGGGTAAGGACCGTGAGAGTTCCGGTCGCGTCCTCAAAGCCACAGAACCTGCAGCGCCAAACAGACCAGCCATGAGTGACACGCGTAGCATTGAGAAACGGCGGATGCAATGAAGGGGGGGGCTCACGTGTTTTCGGTCAAGGCCACACTGACGCGAAGCGGATTGGTAGCAGAGCCGGCGTAAGCGTCTGCTGCGTGGCGGCGACGGCGCATGCTTGAGGCATCGGAACAGGGGTTGGAGCTCAAGGGGTCGTTGTGAGCGAGCAGCGAATGATCCATGGATGGTCGGCTCCAAGTGTTCTGGAGTTGGGTCCAGCTGTCGGCACCACAGGTGAAGCCAGAGCAAACAGGCCACTGCGCATCGATGCCGGTATGGCACTGGCAGAGTGTGAGGAGCTCAATGTAGCCAGCGCCCGCTCCTTGATCAATGAGGTTGACTGTGGGATGGGGCAAGAGAGGTATGAGCTGATCCGGAAGGACAAGGGCGTAGGTGGCAAGGTAGGTGTTGGCAATGGGGACGGATTGTTGCAGGGCATCCTTGATGACGTTCACGGCGACTTGTTCGGAAAGGGGAAACCGGGGTTCATAGAGATGGATGGTCATTTGGCTCACATCAAAGCCCTTGATGAACAGCTGAACCCCGGGGCGGCTGTTATTGGTATAGGTGACGTTGGCATCGGCAGTGACATTGGCCCAAGTGATATTGACAAGGTTATCCCCACAGCCCCGACCAGGAGTTTCGCACTGTAGATAGAAGAGGCCCGAGGCGATGCGAGCATCGATGAGATTGTCAGCGACCACAGTGAGCGAGGGCTGGTCGGTGAGGAGCTCAACGGTGAGGTTGGCGTCCAAGATGGTAAGATTGGTGCTGGCTTCGAAAGATGAGAGATAGTTGCCGGCCCAAAGGCTGGCTTGCAGAAAGATGGCCGAGAAACGGGCTCCGACGAGGACGGCGAGACCCGAGTTGTCCTCAAAGCGGGGCCAGTTTCCGAGCTGAGGCCAAACATTAAGGGTGGGATCGGGAGGGTAATGGTGTGTCTGTCCGGTCGGGTCCACGACGGCCACGTCAGCGGTGAAAAGGACCATGATGTAGTCGAGAGTGGCCACGGTATAGTTGTAGGGAATATAGGTGATGGTCACGTTGGCGTAAGGGCTGTAAGACTGAGGAACGGCGGTGCTGTCGTGAAGCTGCGCATTGAGTTGGGCAGCAATGTCTTTTTCATAGTCGACGAGGGCTTGGAGGAAGGAGCGCTCGCAAAAGTCGAGATACAGGTCGACGAGGGTGCTGACATGACAGGAAGGATCCATCTGCACGTCCATCTCGTCGACCGGCGGGGGCGTGAAGGCAACGGTGGCGTCCACAAAGTTGCCGGTGGCGTTGGTGAGGTAAATGACCTGGCCATTGGCTTGGGTGGGAAAGGCCACCGTGACCACGGTATTGTCCTGGCAGGAAAAGGAACCGCACAGGAAGCAGTCCCCGAAAATTTTGGCCTCGCACTTTTCGCCACTGCCAGAGACGTAGATGTTGCGGATCAGGAGGTGAACAGTGGCAACGAAAGTAATACCGGGTCGTCCTTGCAAATCGACAATCTGCAGCTGAAGGTCAGAGACATTGGCTGTAATGTTGACGTGCTCAAAGTATGCCCACGCGTCAAACCTGTTGCGCGGGGCGAAGTCCAGGGGATTATTGGTGAGTGATGTGATGTGATTTCTCTTTCCCTATGCAGGGGAAAGAGGGAAAAGTGTGTGGCTGATGGATGGGATTGGGTGCTTGGCTCACTTTTCCTTGCAGGTGTCTTCGGAGCAGTGGATGTCGTTGAAGTGGGCATCGTCAATCACCTCCTGGACAGCTTGTTGGAGCAGATTGGCATATCTATGTCCACCACGGGCAGGTAGGCGATGGTGAAAGAGCATGCGCATGGACATATCGGACCGGAATGCAGTGTGCGGTAGGTGGACAGAGGGGTGAACAGAAAGGTGTACCCTGGGAGCACTGACCGTTCCGGACCGTCGTCCAGGGCTTGCTGGGTAATGAAAACGGCACCAGCAAGGATGGGCAGGTCTTGTGGGGTTTGCGCGTAGCTGGCTGGCAGCAGGCTAACTGCCACCAAGATCAGGGTCAGGATCGGGAGCGGATGACATTGCATCCTTTGAATGCTTGTTGACATGGCTGGCGCGCTCATCAGCATCGGCACGATCGGTGGTCGTTCCGTCCCTCCAGATCGCGGCTGCTCATTCATCTGCAGGCGTCATCTGTGATTGTTGGGCTACCATGGGGTAATGGGGTGTCGGAACAGCAGCTGCCACTGCCAATGCTGCTGATGCTGCTGCTACCGCTGCTATTACGACGACTACTGTTCAGGGTTTGCTGAGCACGTCGCAGCTCCTCATCCTGCGAGATCGTGCGCGCGCGCGACATCAAAAGACGCGTAAGCGGAAATGTGAATATTGTCTCACTTTGCTGAACATGTTATAAACAGGTGTTGTTACCAGCGTTTTAAGACGGCTGTTTGGAACAGGTGGATACAACGACGCGGGCGTGATCACACACACACACACACACACACACACACACACGGTTTGGCGTGGGGATTGCAGAAATCGAGTGAGTTTGTCCCATAACGATTACAGCATGTTGTCCGAGGTTAGGATAAAGCCTCGCAGTTGATGCTGCAGGACTCACTTGATGACAATGACGTGCACAACTTCGCGCCCCCGAGATGTGCAGGTATGAGGGCAGTCGATGTCGGGTAGAGTAGTTTGCTAGGGTTTTATAGGTGAGGCTGATGCTCGGGTGTGGTCGTGCTCCTTCACGCGTGTGGTTGGGCGTTTTGGAGAGCAGCGTCGGTTCTGACGGCGAAACGGCAGCGCTGACCGAGTGGGGCCAGCCGCGGAGGAAGAGGAGGAAGAGGAAGAGGACGAGTGATTAACGGACGACACAAGCACAATAAAAGGCTCAAGGAGCCTTTTGCGCGTTGGTCATGCATGGGTCAAGTGTCCAGAGCACCAAACACCGAGTGGCGCGGGGCAGTGGGGCAAGAACCAAGCTTGGTCGTGGCCTGAGACGCCCGAATAGCGCGAGGGTTGATTCACAAGTCGCCGATGGGATATGACTACATTTCATGCCATCGGATCTTAAATCAGAGACGGCTCGCTGCTGGCCGCTGGCTGCTGGTCGCCGGCTGCTGGTCGCCGGCTGCTGGTCGCCGGCTGCTGGTCACCGGCTGCTGCGTCAAGGCTCTTTCCTCTGCCCGTGTGAGAGAAAAGGGGCGGGGCATGGGAGCAAGAGAGTGTGCGATGGGGATGACGTGCACATATCATTTTCCATGGTGTGAGAGTAATGTTTCAGAGATGTGGCGCTGGGACGGTAGTGACAACATTTTGGTGACACCCACGCACCCACACCCACACATGGAAACTCACCCAAACGATTCTCTGACGAAAAAGCCCACATCAGGAATATTCTCTGAATCTCATTCAAATTTGCCTTAAAAGAGGTGCAAGCGAGATCAACATTATTGCTTCTCTCTGAAAGCGTTACCCTAAGCACCTGGCGTCTCTGCTGTATGTGTGTGTGTGTGTATGTATGTGTGTGTCATTTTATTCTTTTGCTTGAGGTGGGCGGCGTGAATGGAATGGCAGCGGCAGTGGGTGGTGTGCTTTCCGGGGGAGTGGCATGATCTTGGCGGTGTTGTGAAAGGGAGGGGATGGAGAGGTCTTGTGGCGTGATGGGTGACTGACTCGGCACTTGCGTTCCTTTTTTCTTTTTTTTTTTTTTTTTTTTTTTTTGGCTTCTCGTAGCGCAACGGCAGCCGCCGACGGCGATTCAGATCGCTCGTCTCTTTCCCCGTGCAGAGAATCAGACGCCACTTTCTCTCTCCCCTCTCTCTCCCTCCCTCTCTCTCTCTCCTTGCCTGGGTATGTACACGATGCGCCATATCCCTGGTCGACCAAGCAGCTTGATGCTGTTCGTCCATCTCACCGACCCATCCCACCCATCCACCCCACCACAACCCTCGGGAGCCCTGACTACGTGTGTGTATGTGTGAGTGTGTGAGTGAGTGAGTGAGTGTGTGTGTGTGTGTGTGTGTGTGTGTGTGTGTGTTCGGTGTGATCCGTCGATCTCAATGGGCGGATCCGCGGCGGCGGAGGGCTGATGACTGGTTGGTGTATGATGATGACGATGATGATGATGATGGCAGACATCCATCAGTACCAGGCCAGGCCAGGTCATGGCCTGCTTTTCTTCCTGTCTTTTATCGGCTTGCTTGTCGTTTGGGGAGGAGGAGGGCCTATGTTTGTCTGCGTCGTCACGCACGGGCCGCGATCAAAGCCATCATCGCCCGCTCGCCCCACGCCTTGCCCTCAATGCCTGTGTGTCAGGCCTTTGACTTGGAGTGTTGATCTTGCTGCCCGTGTGTCTTCTTCCCTGCTCCTTTGCAGCTGTTTGCGGCTGGTTTCCGATTGCATTTCTTGCCGTGCTCCGCTTGCACTCTTGCTTCTCACATTTGACTGTCTGCGATGAATGGTGTCGCTTCAGGCCGTTTGCCCATCAAAAAAAAGACTGTGTGGCCGCGTTTTGCTCACCAAAATCGTGCACCAAATTCGCCGCACCGTGCTCGCATCATGGCCACCCGCCGCCCGTTGACGGTTCGGCGCTTGTGTTGTGTCGGGATAACGCTGGCTCGCGTCACTCTTGTGCCTGTTCCCTCATCTTGGCGGCTTCTTCTCACGTTGTAGACGGGCCTTGGGTGCGTCGGCCTGGTACTTTTTTTGATGTGTACAACCTCAGCCCACGCGCAAGGTTAGCCTTGACCACAGACAGTAATTTGTGGTGGCATTTTGGTCCTTGTTGATCCCCTGACCTTGACCTTCACCCTCTCACTGTCACAACAGCCGTTTATTGTGCCTACGGCCAAGTTTACAACATTACCAATGGAACCTGTGAAGATTGTGCCCCAGGCACTTTCAAAAACAGTGGCTCGCATCGCGATACCTTTTGCGACATTTGCACCAGCAGTCAGTTTACCCTGGACTCGTTGTTACCCCACGCACACTTCAAACTGTGTGCTCAGCTTGTGGTGGCATTATATGCTTTGTTTTTTTTTCTCGTATTCCCAGCCACGTATAGCCCCCACCCAGGCATGCGCTATTGTTGGCAATGCCCTGCCGGCCACGTGCCCAACAGCGAGCGCAACGGCTGTGATCCCTGCTCGCCCGGATCCTATTCTCGCAGTGGTGCGTCGAATCATAGGGTTTCATCAAATCGCTGCTTTCCCTCACCACGGATCTCGCATCTCTAGGGGCTTCCTCTTGTACCTTATGTCCTCGTGGCACCTTTCAACCGCTCAGCGGCCAGTCCTCCTGCGTACGTCTCCTGCTTTCTGTGTGCCGTGCACTTGCCCTCGTTTTGCTTCGCCCCCCCCCCCCTTTTATTCACATTGTGACGCCCGCACGACACACCCTGCAACTCACATGTAAATTACGTCACGGTAGACGGCTTGTCCCAAGGGCAAGTTTCAGAATGAAGAGGGTCATGGCTCGTGCATCAATTGTCCCGCTGGAATTTACAACGATCAAACCGGGCGCTCGAGCTGCAAGTTGTGTGGCAACGGTTATTACTCCCCTTCCCCCAACGCAGCATCCTGCCTTCGCTGTCCCGCTGGCTGGTACCAGGACGGCACCACATCCGACCGCTGCACCATCTGCCCATCCGGTACATATACACCAAGTTGGGGCTATGGCATCTGCCGAGACTGCAGCACCCGCACATACATGCCCCACAATGGTGGTATTGAGTGCTATCGCACTCCTTCAGGCTACACCGTCACAACCACAGGCGCCTCGGAGCTGGAAACCTGTCCCGCTGGCCAGGTCGCTTACAGCATTGGCTACCCGTGTTATGACATCCCCTCTGGCCGCGAAGGCGTAGCCTACGGCGCGGAGACCCCCTTTACCTACTATGACTGCCGCCCGGGCACCTATCAAAACATCTCTGATCCCATGCGTGTCTGCGCTTCCTGTCCGCCGGGAACATATCAAAGTAATTCACGTCAGACCAGCTGCAACGAATGTCCCGTCGGCAAGTTCACGGATCGCCCCAAGCAGCGCACCTGTCGCTCCTATACCACCGTTCCTGCCGGCCAGTACATTGCAGCACCTGCAACTGCTACCTCGGACCATGTCCTGGCCCCTTGCCCCGCAGGTACCTATCGTGACAGTACAAGCGATCCCTTTTCCGCCTGCGAACCATGCCCTGCTGGTACCCAGTCACTGGCAGGCATGGGCTACTGTCAATACGACGTTGGCATGTCCTGCGAGCCGGGCCAATACTATACAGGGTCTAGCTGCAGTACCTGCAGCTCAGGGAAATGGACGGCCGAAGTCGACGCCCACACCTGCGCAGGCGTTGTCTCGTGTCCAACTGGCTACCTTCAAGTGCAAACCTACTCGGCCACCAGCGATCGTCTGTGTGAGGCTTGTCCCCCAGGCACCTACACCGACAACACCAATCCTACCAGCTGCAAACCAGTCAGCGAGGCCTCGGACGACTACACAGACTACCCAGCCGCCCACTACCCGATGCGTGGCATCGACTGCGTCTCAGGCTCTTACATCAGTGTCAACGCCACTTCCTCCTCGTCACGTGAATGCGCCGTTTGTCCAAACGGCACCTTCACGAGCACCTCAAACGCCTACGCCTGCACACCCCACACCGTCTGCCTTCCCGGCCAATATGTCAATCGTATTGGCGACAACCGCTACGATCGACTCTGTCTGGACTGTGGAAACAACACTATTCTCTTGACCGACGATATTAACATGGAGCGATGTGTCCCTCCGACCCTATGTGAGCCCGGCTACGGCGAGGTATGTATCCACGCCCCTGACGGCCCTTTGTGTTGAGGCGACAGATGCGACCGCAACATATCGTGACTTTTTTTTTTTTCCTTGCCTGACTTGACACTCGGTGTGGACACTCACACCCTTGTCTCTGTCGCCGTAGGTGGTGGCACCCACACCATCGTCCAATCGTGTGTGTGCCCCCTGTGAACTGGGGGTTACGTTTCGCAACGATAGCAGCGCCACTGATGCTTGCGAGGTCAGATGCCTGGCTGGTGACCGTGTTTTGATGTCTCTTGGATCCAACGCTGCCCGTGTTGCTCATGTTTTGGCAAGCGTCCCTGGATATGCTGCAGCCGGTGCGGCCCGAGTGTCCTCCTGGAGAAGGTTTTTTGGCCCCAGCGTCCACCAGTAACGATCGGTTTGTTTTGAGCTTTGCGACGCGCTTGCCATCCTACTTTGGCGGCAACTTTCTCATCATCTTGCTGGTGCAGCATCTGTGAGCCATGCGCGGCCAACAGCTTCAAAGCAGCCGCAGGCGACACCAACTGTACACTGGGAACCTTTTGTGGAATTAATGACCGAGAGGTGGTTCCAATCTCCCCGACGTCTGATCGAATCTGGTGAGCTTCTAGATGCAGCGATATCATGCATGCTATCGAGTTTAGTGAATGAGATGGCCGACTCATTTCTCTTGTTGCACCGACCGTGGAACGCCTGCCTTGGGACATGCTTTGGCAAACGACAGCCAAGAAATGACGCGTTGCATTTACGGCTACGACGACTATGGAGAGCCCTGTACCTGCCAAGTGGGGTGCAATCGTTGTTACAGAAACACAAACTCAAGCATCGACTATTTGCTGGTACGTCTTGTGGTGGAACCCCTGATATTGTGATTTTTGGCTCAACATGTCCATGGCTCATAACTGCCGACGATGTCAATGACAGTACCACTACAACGGCATTCCATCCGCATCGGAAAACACACCAAGCTACCCCGCTTGCATACGTCCCCCGGGCAATGAGCTGGCCTCCACCCCTGCTGACGAGCTTGTGGTGGCCTGCGCTGACGTATGCCGCAACGACACAAACTGCCGCGGCTTTCAAATCTATCTACGCGACCAAATCCCGTCCCTGCGCGGTAGCTGCTGCTTCAAATCCTCGTACGTGGTGTTGCTCGGCCAACGCCCTGTGACCCTCGTAGGTGTTCTGCAGCTCATTGAAAACTATGCTTCTTTGTGCCCGCCCATGCACAGATTTGATACTGGCTCCTCTCAGGAGGCCATTGGCATTGACTTTTACGAAATGGAAGGCTGTTACGAATGTCGAAGCAACTATTACCGGGATGGGCAACACTGCCAACCCTTGTCTGATGTGCCCGACGTTCACGTCGCTGTACGTACTTGTCATGCAACACCTTCCAGTCTTTTTTTCACTTGGTTCATGCACTGCACTCACCTTGATGGGCGGCTTTTGGGCACGTTTCATTTCTGGTTGTACCTCAATCCTAGGATTCGGTCCTCGCTATGCCGATTGATTATCCCGAGGGCGGAACTGTGGTTACGTTCAACCTCACCCGCGTTCCAGGGCTCAACTATACCTTCAGCATCACTGCGTTCGAGTCGAACATTCTTACCGAGAGCGACTTTTACCTTGACAACGACCAGGCCACGCTCATCACCCTCACAAACCTCTCTGCTGTTGGATTCACCAGCTTGACCGTGCAAGTCACCGACAACCAAACCGTCTGCTACCAAATCATTGACGGCCGCGTGCGCAAGGTCCTGGGGGGCTGCAGCACCGAGATCAGCCTTGAGCTAACCGTGGTGGGCTTTCTCAGCTGTCCCGAAGATATTATCCACTACATTCCACTTGCTGTGACCGAGGAGGAGGTGGTGTGGGAGGTTCCACGCATCCCTGCCACTGCCACGACTGTCTCCGTGGTCGGTAACACGAATCAAACTGTATTTGCAGCTGGCCTTTATTACATTCACTACGAGACCACGCCGTTGACCACTGGCGACACCCTCGTGTGTGCGTTTAACATTACTGCTATCAATGGCTTTAGCCAGACCGCTGAGTACCTTCGGTTTGAGAACCTCGGCAATGGCGTGGCTATCGACTACGTCATGGAGGATACCGTGTATGACCGTCGCATGCTCCGTCCAGAAGCCTTTCAAGGGAGCTTGGAGCGCGAAAGCTTTGCATACGGCGTGTATAGCCCCTTCGCCACACCTTTTATCTACAGGCCACAGGCCAGTGTTAGCACGGTCCTTCACATTCGACTTGCGTGGTGCAGCACTGGAAACACCCTGGACCTCGAGGAGCTCACTCCGTCTCCCGTATCGGTGCGGCTGGCTGGTGCTCGCAGCGTCACGTTTACGGACCTGGGCTCGGGCATTAGCCCAGACCTGGGTTGCTTCCTGATTTGGGCCCAATCTTCGCCCATTACCACGGCCATCAGTTTTAGTCGCATTGACATCGCCTTGCCTTTGCAAGTCAACATTGACGATGATGTTGCTGAGCCTGACAATGTCACAGTTGCGCGGCGTTCTACTTCTGGCGAGACACTTCAGCTCTACAGCCCAATTTCTCCAAGTGGTATTTATATGCAGCACGAGACGAGCCCGGGAGCCTCGGACGCCACTTCCACGCTCTTGGTGCTTGAGGACATCCTCCCACCCGAATGGGTGGGCTGCCCCGTTGAGGCTGTGGTGGTCAATGTTGAATCAGGGGTAGAGATGGTGTCTGTCTCCTGGATTGAGCCCCAGGCCACGGATAACATTGGTATCGCCAGCATCGAAGCCAACTTTCGCCCCGGCGACAACTTCACTTGGATTGATAGTCCATACGAGATTGTCTACACAGCCTACGACTTTTCAGAGCAGCAGGCTGAGTGTCGTTTTGATGTCATTGTACAGCCCAACCTCAATCCCCTGTCGCTGGACACCCCGTTCCGAACCGTCTTTTCCCGCTCAGTCACCATTCAAAGCGGATTCCCGTATGCCGATGATCTTCAGGTTTTGATGGATCCCACTGCCGCCGTTTTGAGCTTTGACTCTGATTTTGATAACACCACGGCTCTTGAGGTTCGCTTCGCGGCCTCCAACAACGACGTGATTGAGGTTCGAGCTCGTGACGATTCACAATACAGCCAGGTATGTCTCATGCATAACCTTGTCATCGCCAGGCGCTGTTTTTTCTTTTAGTTGTCTTGTGGAGCTTTGCTCATCCTTTGGCATGCGGGCGTCGCCTTGCATTTGATTCCCACTCTCGCTTTGCTGTGTGTGCGTTTAACCAACCCTTGACTATTTGTAGTTTGTTGTGAGCCTTGATTGGACAGCTACGCCCGAAGCAGCTGACCTTGCAGCGGCTCATCAAGTCGAGGTCTCAGCAGAGATTGAGTTTGACCAGTTCACCCGCGATCCTTCTGCCACTTTTTCATCCTCTGACCTCACCGCCACCGCCATTCTCTATGACGCCACTTGCCATGTTGATGCGGTCACTGGTCGCATTCTAGTCAAAGGCCTCACTCAACCCTTCACACACGGCTTTATGTTTCGAGGTGTAACGATCCGACTTAAATTTCCTCGGGGTGCGACCATCACCAACGGCAGCACGGCCCCATTGCTCTCCTACACCCTGAGCTCGGCATCTTACTTTGGGCTTCGTCATCGCATTAGCGCTGCTGTGGCTAGCGCTTACGATGCCAACACGGCCGAGCCATTTATTCTTGTGTTTGATAACACGCCTCCTACGTTCCTCACCTGTCCCGAGTCGGCCACCAAGCGCACCCAGGCGGGGGAGGCTGCGGCCATTTTCAATTGGAGTCTGCCCATTTACACCGACAATCGGCCCATTGGTTTGCGCCTGCTCCAGCGTGCATACTACACCGATGGGGTCTTTACCGGTGCCCTGGGCACTAACATGTCGGTGCCCATCCGTGATCCCACCTCCTCTGCCCTTATTGTCGAATATGTGGCGCGCGATGAGTACGGCAACCGAGCCTATTGCAATTTTACCCTCCTCTCCCAGGACGGTGAGGCGCCCGTAGCCGTGTGCCCCACTGGTCTCAACTACATTCTCAGGCCCGGTCGTGGTGACTATGATGTGCCCTTTGTGGACTGGCGCCCAGCTACTTCGGACAATTCAGGCTTGGCGGTCAGCATCATCGACCCCGAGGCGGGTGGCCCTGTGACAGTTGACTTTGGCGTGCACAACATATCCGTGACCGTGCAGGATGCATGGAACAATACGGGTGGGTGCAACATGACCGTTGAAATTTTTGACCAGGAGCCACCCACGTTACTCTGCCCGTCCGATCAAGTTGTAGTGGCCGTGTCTGTCCGCGAGGGTGCCAACGCGACCTGGGCTAATCCGATTCTCGTGGACAATGCCGGTTCTATGGGCTTGACCTGGGTTGCGGACACGGCCAACGGCAGCACCTTCCCCTTGGGCTCGAGCAAGGTGACGATCTCGGCCTCGGATGTAAGTGGAAACACTGCAAGCTGTACGTTCTCCGTTACGGTGCAGCAGCCCGCTGCCTCGGCTTCTGCGGACAAGCGCGTTGTGAATGCCGCCATTAGTGGCGGCACCTTTTTGGTTGTCCTGGTCATTGTGTTGGCCATTCTGATTCGCCGACAAATCCTCAAGGCCCGCCAGCCAGCCGACTGGGATGACATTTTCTCGATGATTGAGCAGCTCAAGAACGGTGGTTCAAGTGACTCGGGGCCACGCATTCCGCGCGAGGTGTTTCGGGGCCACATCAAGCTTTTGGATGAGCTTGGTCGGGGCGCCTTTGGCATTGTCTACAAGGCTTTGCTGGAGGAGCCTGGAATGCCCGGCTACCTTGTCGCCTGTAAGAGCTTGCATGAATCTAACGGTGGTGGTGCGATGCGCGAGCTGCTGGAGGAGGCGGCCGTTACGGCCCAATTTGAGCACCCCAACGTCGTTCATCTCATTGGCGTTGTCTCGGTGGGCAAGCCGCTGCTGGTGCTCCTTGACTTTTACGAGCGCGGCGATCTGCGGAGCCATCTGATGGAAAACGCGGCCAAACTTACCATGGTGCAGCGCGCCAACTTTGCTTACCAGTGTGCCTCAGGTCTCGAACACGTGCACAGCTTTGGGTTTATTCACCGTGATGTTGCCGCTCGCAACGTGCTCCTGTCCAGTGACCTGACGTGCAAAATCTCCGATTTTGGTCTTGCACGCGAACAACCGACCAGCGATGACTCGCATGAAGCCTATTACCGCATGCGATCTGGCAACCTTCCCGTGCGCTGGTCTGCCCCCGAAGCTTTGGAGGATCAAAAGTTTTCTCGTGCTTCAGACGTCTGGAGCTTGGGAATTTTGCTCTATGAGATTTATACTGATGGCGAGATGCCATACAAAGGCTGGAGCAACCAACGTGTGTGGGTTGAGGTGGCTTCGGGCTTTCGCCTGGCGCGCCCGGACCGCTGCCATGTTGTTATTTATGAGGTCATGCAGAGCTGCTGGAAGTCGCTTCCGGCTGACCGCCCTCCAATGTCTGAGGTCACGACGCGCATCTCGCTGGCCCTTGAGGAAACCTTTGGCTTTACAGGCCATCTGCGGGTCATGGAGGCACACGACTCCGATGACGGTATCGTGGAGACTACGCGCCGTGGTATTTTCGAGTCGCTGAAGCGGCTGACGACGCAACGAAACCGCAAGAAAAGTCGCACGGGTGCTGGCGACACGCCGAGCTCGCGTCGCAATACGGTTACAACACTGTTGGATGATCTGCACGAGGTTCTGGCCGAAGATGACTTGGATCAGTTTGAGCCCGTGCTGCTTCATGAGCCCCAGGAGGTGTACGAGTTTGCGGACAACGGCGGCGATGACGACGGCGGCGACGAGAACGGTGCACCGGGCGGCATGAGCACGATCCCATCCCAACCCACCAATGACATCAGCCCCGTGCTGTATGACAGCAATTTGAAGCAGGGTCAGCAAGATCCAGACTTGGCCCGTCGGCCAGTTGACGAGTCATGTCTCGGCGCCCGGGTTTACGTCCAAGGCTATGGCATGGGCGTGCTACGTTTTTACGGCCGCCACCAGGATCCTGCCAAGGGTCTCCGCGCAGGCGTGGAGATGGACCTGCCGGTGGGCCGAAACAACGGCACAGTCGGGGTAAGTGTTATCATTTGTGGCGCATCTTCATTTCTCCGCTTGCTACATGGTCGTCTTGTTTTTCTCACCATTCTTCGTCTGGTGCGTTTGCAGGGCTATGCGTATTTTATCTGTGAGCCCAAACACGGCGTGCTGGTAGCCGCTCGCAAGGTGTCGCTGCTGCCATCCCACTAGGGCTTTATGCCTTGGTCTTGATGTACTCTGGTGGCTCGTTTTGAACTTGTGTCAGCCCGTAGCATCACACAGAGTGTTGCGCGGCCGTGCGTTTGCTCGGCTCTCTTTTATGCCTTCTTTTTGACCCTAGCGAGTAGTCATTCTAAGCGTCATGTGTGCATGTTATACAGTGCTTTGATTGTTGGTGCGTGAGTGAGATGTGACTGTATTTGGAGCAAGCTTTGCTCTCTTTTGTTTGTGACACTGTCTCGGTTCTCGTTCTCGGCCGTGCCTACAGGCACTCGTCCAGACTTTGTAATGAATTTACATGTTACAACAACACAATCTGAATCGCCTTTGTGCGCTTGACGATCATCCCACCGATCGTGTTCTTTGTTACGATGGCTCGGGCCGGACGCGCGACAAGATGTTGTCAGCCGACCAGATGTCAGAAATGAGAGGATGGCAGCAAATCGTATGCGCACGACCGTGCTGTTGGACACACGACCGGAAAGTCAGTTTCTATGAAGTGCGTCGTGCGTCGTGGTGCGTCGTGGTGCGTCGTGGTGCGGAGCTGGATCGCTCGGTGGCAGCTCATTTTGGGCTGGCTCTGGTGGCGTGTCATTTTCATCCTCTTCACGTGTCTTCACCTCTTTGAAGATACATGTATGTTCGCCTGTCTACTCAATTGTAATGCAAAGCAAGCCGAGAACACGTTTGTCAACTTGCACGCTGGCAAAAACAAGGCTGCTTTGACATGTGAATTACCAACTTCGTTGTTGGATACGGCAAAGGATAATTATAGCCCAACAAATATTGAAGCCTCACCGGGACTGACATCATTCAGAACATCTCGACAGTCCTCGGGCGTTTCCATATCAGGGGGCCGTTTGTTCGGAGTTTGGAGACTAGCCGGCGCAACCGGTCACGCATTCAACTTAGCGATGAACCGAGTCACCTTGTCGGCAGCGTGTCTTCTGGGGTGGGTCGTGTTGAGCCGGCTGGAGGTGAGTGGTGATGCGATGAAGGGCGCCACCTCATGATCCGGCTAATGCTGTTGGATCTGGCTTCACGGTTCAATGCCCGTGGGAGCTGAGCAGGACATTGTATGTTTCTTTGCAAGGGGCTGTGAAGCAGGATGGTAACACACCCCTTATGTTGGGGGGCTGATGGGGACATGATAATAAGCTGAACTCGTTGGAAGGTCGGCTGTGCTTACAAAAGAGCATGAGGTCAAGTTTGCTCAGCAGCACGGCGTAGTCGGGGTTGGATGTCGGGGATGTCTGCGGCGGACTTTGGCTAACTTGTGTTCCTCACATTGGCGCCGCTGGTGTGCACGCCCTACGAACGCATGCAAGGCAGCGGTCA